>NW_016107478.1:5151352-5244647 GCF_001604975.1 Cebus imitator | reverse complement strand
TTTTTTTTTTTTTTTTTCTTGAAATGTCTTTGGACCAACTGTTGGACTTGATTCTTTCCTGCAGTGGGCCCTCTTTGACTGTGATAACTTCAACACTTATTGAATGTGAGCTGTTTGTAGGCTTACTTTGCTGGGCACAGTGAATTCCAGGATTGACAAGGCCTAGTCCCTTCCTTTAGGGCTCATGCTTTAAAGAAAACAATACTGCCATGTGGGCACTCCAGTCAAATATCATTCTGGGAGCAACTGTCTTACTGAGACCCATAAAGTCCTAGACATTTTTAACAATCAGAAACTAACCTTCACATAATACGTACTGTAAAATTTTGTCGCTGAGAGGTCATAGACCATGCAGTAGAATACACGGCCACTCCCTGGCAGATAACGTCTTATGAGTCCTAGATAGGAAGCTTTGGCTGATACCTAGACAAGGTTAGATCTCTGTTATATGGTCCCATAGTCCTTCCCATTCATAGCTGTTATGGTATTTTCAGTTATTTATTTGACATTTGAGGTTAAGAATCATGGATGTCCTGGCCAACTCTGTGTCTAGCATAGTTCTAACATAGTTCCTGGCATACAGGAGATGCTCAGTAATATTTGTTGAATGTAACTGGCACCTCCAATTATCTAAAGAGCTCATAGAAACTTACTTTCAGGGATACCTGAATATCTATTCTATAGAAGAGGCAAATAAAGAAATGATTTTGAGCTCATCAGAGAATGTGCTGCTTTTAAAAATCATACAGTATATTTGTAGAAATGCACAACTGATGGCCTGTAATAAAGCCAGGCCCTTCATTAATTAATGTCTGGATCAGGAAAATCCCCTTCCCATGTTCTGTCAGGTAGAGCCTCTAATAGGGTAGCTCTGTGATGTTTTAAAAGGTTCCAGCACTGCCAGTGGCAGCGGGGTGGCAACAGCTCTCATCTCCTAAATTGGACCAGATGAAACAAATTCCTGCCAACAGGCCTTCTAAGAAACCCTACCAGCTGCAGTAAATGGGTTCCATAAAACAACTGCCTATTCAGTACTCAGTGTACTGAGCTAGGGACCAAAGCTTCATGAATTCCTATCCCCAGAAACTGTCCTTGCAAGAAAAGAGGAAGGAAGACTTATGATTCAGATCTGGAACAGAGACATTTGATTGGCAGTGTTTGGGTCATGTGCCCTTGCAGCAAAGATAGCCTGGTAAAGCAAATAGTTGGCATTCTCCTCTGCCATAGTGAGAGGTGGACCATCTCATGAGCTGGGGAACCTTTTGGACAGGTGAGTGCACATGCAAAAGTTGGTGATCAAAATAAAGACATATGTCCACTATTTCTTCTCTGTACTAAACTTTTTGAAAATAGGTATTATTAAGTAGTTCAGAATAGTGTAATTTGGAGCCAAAGCTTGTATGAGAGTCACAGAGCCAAAAAAAAAGAAAAGAAAAAAGAAAATAATATGACCTTTAGACAAAGTTACATACATCTGAAATGAATCAATTCCAGGTACTGTACAAGATCGCTAGGAAACAGTAGGGAACAAAACAGACTTGACCTCTTAGAGCAGACTACTAGGGAAGTCAGACTTGAAAAAAATAAGGAAATAGAGATGTGACTGCAAGTTGAAGGAGCTCTATTAAGGAAAATAACAAGGCACTATGAATAAGTGTATCAATCAGGGGTGTGCAAGAGGCAGACATGAGGGCCGATGATGCACACCTCTTCTCAACTCCTCATTCAGCAATGCACAGTGGTAGTCTGAAATCAGCCATGGTGGGAGTATTCACACCAGGGAAATCAGTAGGGCAATAAATTAGGGCTTTATCTTGTGGAGCTGATTGTTAAAGATTTACCAGTATACCGCTGAAAGAAACCCAATTTAGATGGGTAGAGGTTGGGCAATGTCATGGACTGTCCCTCTAGGGAACTTGGTGTTTAACTTGAGATAATGGAAAACAGGAAAAACTTCACAGGGGAAGCAATAGTCCACCTGGATCTGGAGGAACAAATACCTTTGGCTGTTAGTGAGTAAATGTATCAAATCAGTTTCATAAAATCAATGACTATAACATCTCACTCTATTGTTTTTCAACTATTATTTAAAATTACAATAGTCAGTTAGGCAGACTATCTTAATAATTATGTACATTCACATGCCAGACTGTCAGTAAATAATTACTCCCAAACATTTCTGGGTTTTCAGATATAAGGAGCAGAATCAAGGTTAATGCAGGATATTCAGCTGGTTCAGGATTTCCTCCAAGGGAACTAGATTCCCTTGGTATGGGGATCTGGTGGAATCTTCCTTGCTTTGCTTGTGGCAATGAGCAGTTTAGAAATTTCATTTGCCATCAGTAATTATCTGAGTTGAAGAAAAGTAAAATCAAGCAGCTAAAGTAAATTACTACGATTACTTATTTTCTGTCTCAACCTAGAAAAAAAAGTTATAAAGATAGATTAAGAATTTTGGCCATTGTTGTAGACAGATTGGTTGGTGCCTCTTGGAAAAGAAATGGTAGAGCTCACTCCGACGGACCAGGTTTGAGTTAAGCTATGAAATGTCTGCATGCAACCTCATGACCAGGTTCCCAAGACTGAGAAGGCCTTCTTGGATGGGCTCTCTGGTTTCACAGTGTGTAGCAAAGTTGAGAGATGTAGTAGGAAAGCATGCAGCTGCTTTGAGTGGATCATCCTTTCATAGCCTTCTCCCTTTCCCCTCCAATCAGCACTCCACCTCAACACTCCAGCACACAGCCAGAAGTAAACAGGAGTCTGTTTGAGATTTTGAAGATGGCACTAAGGACAACCAATGGCAAACTCAACATAGACAATCTCAATCTGAGTTTTCGAAAAGAAGATCGCTCGTTCTCTGGCTGCCTCCCTCCACCTAAGGTAACCAAAATTCAATTTCAGATTTGTTCCTCTATAAAGGATACTTCAGGGCATTGGGTCTATAGTAATAAGGCACAGGGCTGATCTGTATTCTGCCTGTGGATTACATTACGCAATTGTTTGTTTTCTTTGCCTGAGAAAAACAACGCAGAAAAGAAAAACAAGGCTGACAAATTGTGAAATGTACAGGAATTGTGAAGTGGATCCAGAAATTACTTATATTGGGTTTTGTTTTATGTTAATAATAGAGAATATGACAACATCCAAATAACATTTCATAATGGAAAGCAACTATTTTTTCAAGGCCAAGTGTTTATTTCTCACACTCTTTCCTGGCTTCCAATGAGAACAGCATGTGGTGTGTCCCATTCCTTAGGAAAACCAAATTTTAGGGCCCGATGTAATTTACTGCCGATACAGGTTATCGTGCTGTTTTGGAGCATTAATTAGTAGTGCAGATGTGCTTCATGGAAGAGAATTCAGAACCATATTAATTCATGGAACTTCTGCAGCCAAATATACTCCATCATAAGGTTACTTTGGATACAGATAAAATAATCATTACCACCACAACTGTAACTCTATTAGCAACACCTCATCACCACTACACTTTTACTAAGTGCCAAGCGTTGTGCTAAACGCTTTGCTTACATTATCTCATGTAACACTTACTATGTTAATTCTGTACAAAATGCTACAAAATCTAGGTAACCCTTATAATACCCACTTCATATATTTTTAAAACTAGTCTCAAAGAGGCCAATTGAATCACCCAAGAGTCACAGCAAACAACTGGCATGGCCAGGATTCAAAGTTAAGAAGAGTTATGAAAACTGAGAGCCAGAAATGGCACTTCATTAGATAAAGGATATCTGGATGAGTCCGTTATGTCCAATACACAAGAGTTAGAATTCCAGAAGTTTAGAAAGAGTTGGAAATTGTAGCCTAAAAACTTCCTGTTAGAAAGATTGGAAAATATCTTTCATCTAGGTATACAGAAGTTAGAATTGAGGGAGTCATAGAATTTAAAAGAACGGTGATGTTTACTAAGGAGCAAGCACATGATATGCTGAAAATGGGTTATTATTCTAGGACAAAAGCATTTTTCTTTCAACTTCC
The DNA here is from genome assembly GCF_001604975.1 of Cebus imitator. Classification (NCBI taxonomy): domain Eukaryota; kingdom Metazoa; phylum Chordata; class Mammalia; order Primates; family Cebidae; genus Cebus; species Cebus imitator. The sequence continues at coordinate 5,240,648 of NW_016107478.1, read as the reverse complement.
ATATTTAAAATCAACTATGCAAAGGCAAAACTGTGTGTGTGTGTGTGTGTGTGTGTGTGTGTGTGTGTGTGTGTGTGTTTGAATATTATACATGCAAGCATATTTCATGAGGAGAGAGATAGAGCATTGCAGGGGAGTCCACACATCACATATGGCCTTTACTTGCTTGTGAGAAGATCTACAGAAATAGACTCTTAGTCTAAAAATTCTTAGCAGCAATTTTTTTCTTAGATTAGAAACCACATAACCCAATGGTGAAGCTTGAATATTCTCAGATGATACTCATAGAATGAAACATAAACAACTTGAAAATCAGAGTATATTTACCAAACCTCTATGAGTCTCAGATTTTCCACTGGCAAATCTGGGTCCCAAATATCTACCTCCTGTGTCTATCTGAGGATTAAATAAAATAAATATGTGAAAGCGTTTAGCATATTATCTGATTTACGAGGCCCTCACTAAATATGCTTCCTTTCCTTCTTACATTAAAAAAAAAAAAAAATCAGTGTTTGGTGAGAGTCTTACTTACAAACAGCCTAAGAAAGGAGAATATTCCCACAGTCAAGTGATGATGGCCCCATTGAGGTCTGGTTTTCAGGGCAGACCTTGAATCTTGAATGTTCTTCTCCTGATAACCGGCCCTGAAAGCTTAACTTTGTGGTTCAAATCCAAGGAAATGGGGTACATTTTCCTTGAAGCTGGTCTGCCTTTCGTGAGCCATCTGGCATCTCTTAAGACATCTGGAACTCACTCAGAGTATAATACAGTTCTGTGAGGCATGTTAAATAGAAATCTGTTTCCCCAGAACATGAGGCAAATTGAGGCCCAAGGAACATTGGAAGCAAAAAGCAGCCTCTGTCACACCTCAATTTCCTTACTCCTGAACACGGGACTTCAGAGTGGACCAGGAAAGGTTATGTCTGAGTTAAAAGGATTTTTTTTTTTGGGGGGGGGAGGGGGAGAGGGTTGTTTTGACCAGTAGCTCTGAATTTTCTTTGGGTACAGGAGAGAAAATCATAGAATATGAAAGCTATCCACTCTCTCTCTTGGAAGATTAAAAAAAAAATTTTTAAGCACATCCACACAGCCACCATTTCAGAGGGTTCACAGGTTATCTGTAACTCCCAAGATAAATAAATTCAGTCTTAAAGGATTTCTGTGGGTCTTGTCACTAAAATCAGTGGAATTTGACCATTCATAAAGATCAGTATAGAAGCGTACCAAGTATCCGTCATCTTCATTCTGTGCACTTGCTCATCCTATTCCTCTAGCATACCTTCAACGCAATGATGGTTTCTGTCAGGACTGCTGAAGCAATGTAGATACACATTCATTTATTTTTAGCTTCCCTGACCATTACCCAAGTCAGGTATAGTTTCAATAGAGTTGTAGAACCTAAGACATTCCATGCATGCAGGCTCAGTTTAACCCTTTTATACCCAATCCATATTCTTCACCATTTGAACTCATTCTCTTTCTGCTTCACAGTACAAACCCTTTCCAAACTGCTCCCAAACCTGTCTCCCAGAAGAAGCTAGCTATGTTCTAGCTAGCTCCTTCTGTTTTATTTACTCTTTCATCTTCATTTTCATGTAGCTTCTTCATTATTACTCGGAAGGAGTCCCCTTACTGACAAAGCCTGGGTTGGTGAATGTGAAGTTCATTATTGTGGCAAGTCTCTAGCTAGGACATGTATTTAAGCTGACCAGGACCTAAAGACCTCCTTCTGTAGTTTTTCAGGTTGTTTTTTCATATTTAGTATTTTTTATAACTGTACACTCTGCCTTAAAAGTAGAAAAAAAGATTTTTACTAACTTTGAGTCTTTCTCCCCTTTCAATGAAACAGCCACCTTTCTAATAAATATGACCTATTTAATCCATTCTTGCATTTGACATAATAATCACTCAGTGCGTTCTGGGCACTGTGACAGGCACTGGGGACAACAGACTTTTATGGTTTGGGATCCTGAATTCTCCAGGAGCTCAGGAGAAAGGCAATGTTTTAAACACGTCATCACAATTCTATGTGATAGGCAGTAACTTTGAACACAGAGAAGGAACACCAACGTGTCCTCACCTGAAAGTTCTCCAAAGGAGGTGATGTAAACACTGACTCTTAAAGAACGGGCAAGTTTGGCCAAGAATGGGGAGAGAGGGGGCCTGGCATGGTGGCTCACGCCTGTAATCCCAGCACTTTGGGAGGCTGAGGCAGGCAGATCACGAGGTCAAGAGATTGAGACCATTCTGGCCAACATATGGTGAAACACTGTCTCGACTAAAAATAAAAAAATTAGCTGGGCATGGTGGTGCACAACTGTAGTCCCAGCTACTCGGGAAGCTGAGGCAGGAGAATTGCTTGAACCTAGGAGGCCGAGGTTGCATGCGCCAAGATCCTGCTACTGCACTCCCGACTGGGTGACAGAGTGAGATTCCATCTCAAAAACAAAACAAAAAACAAAAACAAACAAAAAATGGGGGGACAGGGGAAGAGATGGGAAAAGTGTTCTGGATAAAAGTCTCAATGTGCAAGCACTGACATGAGAGCATGGCTAAATCAGGGAACTATCTGTCCTGCTCAAGTCAACTTTAGAATGGAATGTAGGAGCCAGTTTATTAAGGGTCTTTCTAAGAAGTGTGAATTTTATCCTAAAGATCCAAAGGAATCATCGAAGGATATTAAACAAATAAATAATATGATCAGATTCAATGGGAAAAAAGAGCATTCCAATCGAATTTGGAAAATTGATTAGAAGCAGGCAAAAACAGGGGCAGAGAGATCTTTTAGAAGACTGTTCCAATAATCCAGGCAAGAAATTATGAGGGTTTAAGCCAAGGCAGGAACAGGAGGGATGGAGACACCAATGAGGTAGAAAAGAAAGTCTCAATGACTAATTGGATGTGGGCCCTGACTGAAGAGAAATCGAGAATGACTTCCAAGGTTCTGCCTTTGGCAACTTGATGGATAGTGGTGCCGTTCTCTGAAATAGGAAACAGAAAAGGAGTAAATTGTGAGAGGTAGACAAAGGAGTGATGAGTTCAGTTTTGAACATGTTGATCTTGTAGAGAGGTGAAAACTGAATAGTGATTTAAAACTTTTAAATATGGAGTGGAATTCATAGTAGTTAAGATTAACCAATGATGTATTGGCAAGTGAGAATAGAAGAAGGCTGGGGAGAGCACTCTTTGCCAAGGAGTAGGTAAACAAAGAGAAGCCAACGAAGAAAATTCAAAACAATCGAAGGAGACATGAGAGTGCTCAAAAACACAAAACAAAACAAAGAGAGTTTGGAGAAGGATGGCATGATAGGTCATGTCCCATACTGCAACGAGAGCGTCCATAAATAAGATTGAAAAGTATTAAGTAAATTTGAAATCATGGAGGTTGTTAGTAACTTGGTAAACAGAGTTTAAACAGAATGAAGGGATAAAATGCAAATGAAGCTACCTGTGGGAAAAGAGGGAGCTGAGACAGTGCACACTGCTCTTTCAAGGACCATTTTGGGGAAATGAATATTTATTTCACGTTATCTTTAATAACAGATATTTTACTTCTATTAAAAACATTTCCCTATTAAACAGAAGAAATTACATAGAAACATTTTCTTACCAAGGGTCATCATTATGAATATTGACGTTTTAAAGGATTTTAATAATAATCGTGATTAACATGGAATTGCTGTGATTTTCTGGTAGAGGTTTCTGTTGCACCTCTGTAACTGGCAGCAGTCAGTTCTTAGAAGCTATCAATCAGTCTGCTTCTAGGAACCCTGATGTACTATTTCTAACATGCTGTTCATTTTAGCCTAAGGCAAAACTCAATGTTGCCAGAAGTAAGTGATCTGTTTTTAGAATAATCTCTTAATATTGATGTTTAAAAATACGTCAATATGTTCTAATCATGAAGATAGTGCAGCACTTATTTATAGAGTAAAATGACATAGTGTGACCAATCTGACTCTTGAACTTTATTTTTTGCTAGCCTCCACTCCTGCACACTTCACTCTTCAGTGAATTCAGCTCATGCATTCATGCCCTCATTTACCCATATATACATTTATTCAATAATTATTGAACCTTTATTTTTCAATACTGTGCTAGGCAATGGTGTAAGAAAATGAATGAAACCCAGTCCCAGCCCTGAGTAAGCTACTGCCTTGTAGAAATGCTCAACAAATAACAGATAATTGCTGCCCAGCCTTAAAAGGTATATGATAGCAGAATGGATAACGTCAAAATACATGCTGCTTCTGAAAAGCACCGTGCTCTGTCTCACCCATTATTTACACATGGTTTTCCTCTGCCTGGAATGCCCCCAAGTCCTTATTCTTCTAGCAAACTCTATTCATTGTTTTATGTTTCAAATCAATCTTTTTTTTTCCTCTTTTAAGCTTCCCTGAAATTTCTCCTCTATACATAGGAATATGCAAGTTTCAAACCCAGATTGGTTGTCTTTCTTTTCATAAAGACAAATGAAGATGAGCTTTTTGTTGTCATTTTAAAATGTCATTTTTATGATTATTCAGGTATGGTGAGACCAACAGATCAGGAGATGAGATGATTGCTACCGAAAAGATAGTTTGTTTCTCATGGTTGCTGAGAGGAGAGGGCACGCCACATCACACAGAGCCAGAGGAAGTGCCAGGTTCTGTCAGAAGGCAGAGAGAGTGAGGGGAATGTGGGCATGAGACTCTTTTGTTGGTTTCTGGGAAGGAATGAACAGAGCAGGATAAGCAGGCTTAGGATAGGCTAGCTTGCATAACCAGCAGGCTCTGTACCTGGCCCCAGGGGGATTACAGCAGGGAAATAGTGGCTCTGTGAGAGCATCCATAAAGGAGATGGTTGAGGTATGGGCTTTGGATAAGTTGCTTAGCTGATGAAAGGCACACTTTAAGAAGGGCAGACTCTCCAGGGTCAACAAAGCCCCACAAAGGTTGAAGCATCAATATAAATGACAGGCTTAATACAGGCACTAGACAGAATTTCCTCAAAATAATAACAATGACTAAAAATAAAAGTCAAATATCTCTTGTCTGAAGTATTTTGGAGCAGAAGTGGTTTGGGTTTTGAATTTTTTGTTGGATTTTGGATAGTTACATATACATAATGAGATATCTTGGGGACAGAACTTCAAATCTAAACACAAAATTCATTTATGTTTCATATACCACTTATACACATAGCCTGGAATAATTTTATATAATAATTGTAACAATTTTGTGCATGAAACGAGGTTTGTGTTAAGTACTAATGTGTGGAATTCTGCACTTGTGGTGTCCTGTCAGCATTCAAAAAGTTTCAGATTTTGGATTTTTGGATTAAGGATGTTCAACTGTAGTTATATTTGGACTAAATAGCTATTTAATAACTGCTATTATTTATTTATATATTTATTTACTTGCATAGTTATTATTAGGAATGTCTAATTTAATGTAAATAGTCCAAACACTAAACTCTACATTTCTTTTTCACTTTCTTCTCCCCTTCCTTCCTTCCTTGATGCCCCCTACCTCTCTCTCTCCCTCCCTTGTTTCCTCTCTTCTTCCTGCTTTCATTCCTCTATTTCACTTCTCTACTCTCCCCTCTTCTCTCTTCTTTCCTCTCTCTCCCTCTGTTTCCTCTCTCCTCCCTCTGTCTTTTCTTCATTTCATCAAATATTAATCAACTGCCTACTAAGAGCCTGGCACTACTCTAAATGCTAATTTTATCATCAATCCTCACAGAGTCCTGGGAAGTAGAAAGTACTAGTCTCGTTTAGTAAATGAAGTTGGAGGACATAAAAAGGTTAAGTAACTTCCCAAGGTCAGAGAGATCACAGGCAGCAGATGTGGTGTTCAAATAAGATTTGCTTGATTCTATTGCTATATGTTTAACCATTGTTCTAAATACACAACAAAAGTTACCACACCCTAAAAGTTTGAAATATTTGAGTCTAAATGTCACTTACCCACCAACCTGAGAACTGAACTAGTGTGTTCTAGTTCAGGACAAGATTTCAAATATATTATGAACTTCAGAAACTTCAATGACACCTCATTCATTCATTCAACAAATATTTATCTGAACATCTGCTTTCTAGACTAAGTTCCATAACTTATTAGCTATGTGACATTAAGAAAATACTTAATCTCTCCAAGTCTTTGTTTCCTCATATATAAAATGTATATAGTAATATTAATCCCGCTACTACAACAAGCTTGTTTTCCAAATCAAAATGGATGATACAAAAACATTTAGCAATTTATCTGCATAATGAAGTACGTATAATTCATAGGCATTGACTATCCATTCCGTGGCTGATAAAAACGTAAGTTCAGAATTTCAAAACACAGTGACTTCTGAGTAATGAAGTATACTTCTGTGACGACTGAATAAAAACTTGCTGGTAGGTATTTAGTTGGACATTCCTGCCCTAAATGATATCCTGAAGGATCTCTCAATGTTAGAAAGTACTCCTGGATAGTAATTCTTTGTCAAAATCATATAGCTACTAATTATGAGAAAAACTTAAATACTAATTTATTCTATTGAAACATCAATTTTGTTTTTTAACTTGCAGGTCAGGGCTATATGTGGGAAGCATGGATTATATCTGCCCCTGAGCCTGCTGGAAACATTGCTTAGCCATCAAGATTTGGGCTACCAAAATGAAATAAAGTAAGTGAACTTCTATTAAGAACTGAATATTTGTATCTACCACCCCTTCCCAAATGATATGATGAAGCTTCAACCCCAAATATGATGGCATTTTGAGACTGTCTTTGGGAGGTGATTAAGTTTACATTAAGTCATAAAGGTAAAACCCCTATGATGAAATTATTGTCTTTGTAACTAGAGGAACAGATATGAGAGCGTCCTGTCTCTGCCATAAGAGGATACAAAAGGTAGACATCTGTAAGACAGGAAGAGGGCCCTCACCAAGAACTTAACCTGCCAGCAACTTCATCTTGGATTTTCTAGACTCCTACCTAGTGATGATATTTTGTGATAGCAGCCCGAACATTATATTCACTCTGTCTTCTGTTAGGATACCAAACACATAGGTCTGTTTAGAGTAGGAGCTCTATGTGTGAAACAATCAATTTCATTGCTTGATAGAGTTAAGAATGTTTGCTTTTACTGAGATCAAAGGGTCTTCTTGTCATAGAAAAAGCAGGAAACTTCCACTTACAACCTACAACTATCAGGGACTAGATTTACCATTCCCCCTTGAACAACTAGAAATAGGACAAAATATATGAAGATTCTCAGACATGGAACAGCAAGCAGCACAAAACAATGACTTCTGGGAGAAGAAAAACAAAGCAAGTAAGCCTTATTGCATAGGAAGCGGGAATTCAAGAAGAGCCCAGCATTCTCCCTGAGTTAAAGGGACAGCGTTTCGAGTTCAAGGAGGTCAAAAAGGCTAAAATGCAGTACAGAGGAGTATAGAAGCAAGAAATCCCCAGGGAGTCCTCACTGGAGATTTCCAAGAGTTACCCCAAAATCTTCATGTGAGTGCTGGCTGATGCATTCGTTTGAGGCAACTACCCAAGGCCAGAGAAAGTAACATCCTAACAAAATGAGGTAGAAATATTATTAGATCTTACATGGGATTGGGAATACTTCATGTTTCCACAGCTGGTGAGGAAAATTTCATAACACATGTGGTATTGAGTAGAAACCTTAAAAACGCACAGCATTGTAATGATGGGGCCAAATTATCCCAGACAAACTCAACAAATCTTAAAACTCTAACAAAGCTTGAAAATGATCAAAATGTTTTTGAGCAATTTAATTACATCTAAAAACAAGGCCCCCCAATCTCAAAGGAACAGAAAATATTGAACAATCAACAATATAAACAACACAATTTCTAAAATGTATTCAAAAATTGCAAAGCACAAAAAGAAGCAGGAAAAGTAGGACCTATTATTCAGAAAAAAAAAACAATTATTAGAAGCAGATTTCTAAACAACACTACAATACAATTAGTAAACAAGCATGTTAATGGGGCACTTATAAATATACTTCACATGTTCAAGAAGGCATAGGAAAACATGAGCATAATGAAAGACATGGAAGATTTAAAAAATCCAAATAGAACTTCTGAAGATAAAAAATACATGTAATAATGTGAAAAACACTAAACAAACAGTTCACAAGAGAGGGACATTCTACACAATGCCTAGCCAGTGCTCCACAAAATTATGAAGGTCATTAAAAATGAGAAAGGGGCCGGGCGCGGTGGCTCACGCCTATAATCCCAGCACTTTGGGAGGCCGAGGCGGGTGGATCACGAGGTCAAGAGATCAAGACCATCCTGGTCAACAAGGCGAAACCCCGTCTCTACTAAAACTACAAAAAATTAGCTGGGCATGGTGGCACGTGCCTGTAATCCCAGCTACTCAGGAGGCTGAGGCAGGAGAATTGCCTGAACCCAGGAGGCGGAGGTTGCGGTGAGCCGAGATCGCGCCATTGCACTCCAGCCTGGGTAACAAGGGCGAAACTCCGTCTCAAAAAAAAAAAAAAAAAAAAAAAAAAAAAATGAGAAAGTTCTGAGAAACTGCCCCAGCCAGCAAGAACATAAGAAGACATGAAGACTCAATGTAATGGTTTAGCCTGGAGGGAATCTGAAACAGAAAGGGAATATTAGGTAAAAACTAAGGATATTGGAATTTTGGACTTCAGTTAATCATAATGTGTCAATATTTGTCCATTAATTGTAGCAATAGTATCATACTAATGTAAGATACTGACAAAAAACGAAACCAAGTATGAAGTATGTGGAATTCTCTGTACTATCTTTAATGTTTTTCTGTAAAATCTAAAACTACTCTAAAAAATAAGGTTTATTTAAAAAATACAGTACCTAAAGGAAAAAATGATGGAAGCAATGGAATATAAAACACACAGTAACAAATAAGTGGGCTTGATGACATAGATATAGACAATATCTACAATAAAACTCAGTGTGAAAAAATTAAAGAAAAACCAGGAGAGCATCATTGAGCCTGTGACACCAGCAACCTAATACATGGGAAATCGGAGTCTCAGAAAAGGAAGAGAGGAAAGAAGGGAATGTTGAACAAATAATACCTGCAAGATTTTCAAATTTGGAGAAAACTGTAAAGACATGGACCCAAGGATCTCGATGAACTTCAGACACAAGAAATTTGAAATAACCCATGCAAAAGTTCATTGTAATCAAATTGCTTAACTCAGTGGTAAAGAAAAAACCTTAAAAGCACACAGAGAAAAAGACAAATGACAGTAGTCTTCCCTTTTCTGTAGTTTCATTTTCCATGACTTCAGTTACCTGTGGTCTGAAAATATTACGTGGAAAATTCCAGAAATAAGCAATTTATAAGTTTTAAGTTGTGCATCATTTAGAGTAACATGAAGAAATCTTATGCTGTCCTGCTTGGTTCTGCCTGGGACATGAGTCATTCCTTCATCCAACATATCCATGCTGTGTATGCTACCCCCATGTTACTCAGTAGATGTCTTGGTCATCGGATTGACTGTCGTGGTATCAGAGTGCTTGTGTTCAAGTGATTCTTATTTTGCTCATTAATGGCCTCAAAGCAAAAGGTAGTAATGCTGGCAACTTGGGCATGCTAAAGATAAACTGTAAAGTACTTTATTAAGTGAAAAGGTGAAAGCTCTCAATGAGGAAAAAATTGTATGCTGAGGTTGCATACAATTTATTCTTATCTACAGTAAGAACAAATCTATTTCTACAATTGTAAAGAAGGGAAAAGAAATTTGTGCATAGGATAAATAGGCTTCAGTACTAGCTGTGGTTTCAGGCATCCACAATGGGTCTTGGAATATATACCCTGTGGATAAGGGAAAACTACTTTAATTTCTTTCTTAAATTTTTGGTAGAAATTACCAGTGAACCCAACTGGCCCTGGTATTTTCTGTTTTGAAAGATTATTAATTATTGATTTAATTTATTTAATTAGGAAATCAACTCATGTTCAGAATCTGGTCCCCTGTCACCCCCTCTATTGTTACTTAACTACACCCATTCATTTTTTCTCCTGGATTCCTGTACTAGCCTCCTAACCGAACTCCATATCTACTCTTGTACCTAGTTTGTCCTCACTTCGTCAGCTATTGCACTCTATTAAAACACCTAAAACAGTTCACATGATTGCTCTGCTCAAAACACTGCAAGAGTATGTAATTACACGTAGAAGGCAAAAAAAAAAAAGAATAAAAAAAACAAAGTCCTCTACACGAGCTCCTCCCCCATCACTTCTCTGGCTCCATCTAAAACTTCCTTTCCCTAATCTGTTCCAGTTGCACCATGCCTCTTGTCTTCCTCAAACACACCATGCAGACATTCTCCTTAGCTCCTATCCTTTGAATATTTCCTCTGCCTTGAAAGCTCTTCCCACAGATATCCTTATGCTAACTTCCTCACCTTCTTCAAGTGTTTGCTCAAATATCTCCTGTCAATGAGGCCTACACTAGCCATCCTATTTAAAGCTGTGGTCCCCATCCTTTGTTCCCCTTAAGCTACTCTCCTTTTGTTTTCTTTTATGTACTTATCAACCTCTAATGAATTAGGTAACTTACTGATTTATCATGTATACAGCTAATATCTGTATCTACCCAGTAGACAATAGTGCCATGGGGAAGGCAGTGTTTTTGTTTTATTTATTGATGTATGCAAAGTGTCTAGAGCAGTGCCTGGCACATAGTAGGTTCTCAATAAATATTTATTGACTTCAACTGCATTGGACGTTGGGGATACATTGACTTGAACTGAATTACAGGGATAATTTCTCAAAATATTACCAGGGAGGCAGATACATAAATTCTTCCCAGTCTTTATCTCATGAGCAACTTGAGAAGGCCCTTCTTATTCACCTCATCAAAATCAGGTTTCTTGCGCTATACTCTATGATGGTACCCTGTCATTTTATTTGCTAACACTTATCACTATTTGTCATTATGTGTGTATTTGGGTGATTTGTTAGTTTAATGTCTACACAGTGACCTTCGTGCTAGCAAGGGGCGTGACTATTTTGCTCACACTGTATTTCTAACATCTAGCTTAGTACTTGGCTATATTAGTCTGTTCTCACACTGCTATAAGAAACTATCTAAGACTGGGTAATTTCCAAAGAAAAGAAGTAATTTACTCACAGTTCTGCAGACTGTATAGTAACCATGGCTGGGAAGTCTCAGGAAACTTACAATCATGGTGGAAGGCAAAGGGGAACCAAACAGGTCTTATCGTGGCAATGTAGGAGAGAGAAAGAGAAGTGAGGAGGGAAGTGCCACAGTTTTAAACCATCAGACCTCATAAGAACTCACTCACCATCACCAAAACAGCATCGGGGGAAATCTGCCTTCATGATCCAATCACCTCACACCAGTTCCTTCCTTCAATACATAGGATTTACAATTTGACATGAGATTTGGGTGGCGACACAGAAAGAAATAATATCATTCTGCCCCCAGGCCCTCCCAAATCTTATGTTCTTTTTACATTTCAAAACCAACCAAGCATTCCCAACAGTCCCCCAAAGTCTTAACACATTCCAGCATTAACTCAAAAGTCCAAGTCCAATGTCTCATCTGAGACAAGGTAAATCCCTTCTACCTGTGAGCCTGTACAATCAAAAACATGTTAGTTTCTTCCAAGATACAGTAGGGGTACAGGAATTGAGTAAATGCTCCCATTCCAAAAAGGGGAAATTGGCCAAAACAAAGGAGCTACAGGTCCCATGTAAGACGAAAACTAAGCAGGGCAGTCATTAAATCTTATAACTCCAAAATAATTTCTTTTGACTCTATGTTTCACATTCAGAGCATGCTGATGCAAGGGATGGGCTCTTAAGGCCTTGGATAGCTCTGCCCCTCTAGTTCTTCAGGGTACAGCTCTTTGGCTGGTTTCACAGGCTTGCATTGAATGCCTGGGGCTTTTTCAGGCACATTGTTGCAAGCTGTCAGTGGATCTACCATTCTGGGGTCTGGAGGATTGTAGCCCTCTTTTCACAACTCCACTAGGTAATGACCTAGTGGGGACTCCGTACAAAGGCTCCAATCCTACATTTCCCTACTCCATTGCCCTAGTAGAGGTTCTCCATGAGGGCTCCACCCCTGCAGCAGACTTCTGCCTGAACAGCCAGGCATTTCCATACATCCTGTGAAATCTAGGCAAAGACTCCCAAACTCTTGCCTTCTCTGCACATCCATGGGCCCAACACCCCATGGAAGCTACCAAGGCTTGGGATTTGCACCCTCTGAAGCCATGGCTTGAGCTGTACCTTGATCCCTTTTAGCCACAGCTAGAGCAGGCACCATGTCCTGAGGCTGCACAGAAGAGTGGGGCTCTGGGCCAAGCCCATGAAACCATGTTTTCCTCCTAAGCCTCCAGGCGTGTAATGGGAGGGACTGCCAAGAAGGTCTCTCAGATGCCCCGAAGACATTTTCTGCATTCTCTTGGCTATTAATATATAGCTCCTCATCACTTATGCAAATTTCTGCAGCCAGCTTGACTTTCTCCCCAGAAAATATGCTTTTCCTTTCTACCTTATAGTTAGACTACACATTTTCCAAACTTTTATGCTCTGCTTCCCTTTTAAACATAAACAGCAATTTTAAACCATCTATTTGTAAATGCTTATGACTACGCTTCTAGAAACAGCCAGGTCACATCTTGAATGCTCTGCTGCTTAGAAATTTCTTCTGCCAGATATCCTAAATTATCTCTCTCAAGTTCAAAGTTCCACAGACCTCTAAGGCAGGGGCAAAATGCTGTCAGTCTCTTTGCTAAAGCATAGAAGGAGTGATCTTTTCCTCATTTAAGAACAACTCAGCCTGGATGTCGTTGTTCATATCACTGTCAGCATTTCAATCAAACTATCCAACGAATCTCTAGGAAGTTCCAAACTTTTCCTCACATGTTCCTGTCTTCTTCTGAGCCTTCGAACATGTTCCTGTCTTCTTCTGAGCATTTGAAAATGTTCCAACCTCTGCCCATTACCCAGTTCCAAAGTAACTTCCACATTTTCAAGTATCTTTATAGCAGTGCCCCCAATCTCCTGGTACCAATTTTCTGTATCAGTCTATTTTTACTTTACTGTAAGGAGCTACTTGAGAGCAGGTAATTTAGAAGAAAAGGGGTTTAATTGACTTACAGATTTACAACGTTAACAGGAAGGATGGCTGAGAGGCCACAGGAAACTTAGAATCATGGCAAAAAGCAAAGGGAAAGCACACATATCTTACCACAGCAAAGCAGGAGAAACAGAGAGACAGTGAAGGAGGATGTGCCACTTTTAAACTATCAGATCTTGTGAAAACTATGAAGAGAACCGCATGAGGGAAATTTGGCCCCATGATCCAATCACCTGCCACCCGGTCCCTCCTTCAACACATGGGGGATATAATTTGACATGAGATTTGGGGGTGGGGGAACACAGAGCCAAACCATATCATTGGCACATGATAGGTGCACAGTAAATGTTTGCGGGATTTACTTATTCATTTATTTAGCAAGCATTTACTAGGTGCCTACTATATACCAGGCACTACTCTTACACACTAGTAATATAGATATGAATAAAACAAAACCCCTTTCTTCATAAAACTTATATTCTAATGGGGAAGATAAATAATAAATAAGTTAGAATATATGGCATGTCACATGGTGATAAGAGCAATACAGAAAAACAAAGGATAAAAGTTTTGGGGCACATCAATCAATGAACATATGATAGTGAGCTTAGCCAATGAATTTCCACTGTTCCAGCTTTGGACATGAGAGTCTGCCTTCTTTAAAACCTTGGGGGTGGTTTGATGAAGGTGAGAGGGGTGGTTAAGCTAGAAATGCAGAAAACTGAGCTAAGAGCTGAGTAGAAAATTATAAGACTAAAATTAAGAATCCCAAAAAAGCACCAATCTAAAGGAAGAAAAAGTAAGTATCAAAGCTCACATTATACCTATACATAGTAGAGACTCAATAGATACTTGTTGATTAAAAATTGAGATCCAGAACCAAGATCCTAAGAATCAGAAATATGAGACCAAGAGAAAACGGGGAGCAAATAAGGTTACTTATCAACACTCCTGAGTTTCTCACTGTTTTTGTGCAGATCAGAGAAGCACACAGATTTCTTTGTTCACCTGTCTTTGACTTTTAAATGTTCAAGGATATCAAAACCACAAGAACTAAAAACGAATTGCATTTACAAGAAATAAACCTGTTTCATCCCTAAACAGTCATTGGCTAAAGCTTCCTTTGTTGAATCAAATCCATTTTGTTAAGGGCTTTGTATGCAAACCTATATCCTTAAGAGATTAAAGATGCAATTTAGACACACATTTTAGAAGCTGAATGCACGAATCATTATTTTAGTACATATTGTCCATTAATCTGCTGTTCAATTGGGAACCCATTTGGAATGTGGCTGCTTGCTAATTAGCAGGATTCTAGTGCTGAGCTGCTTCCTGACTAAATGTCCTTTAGAATCAATAAAACATCAGGAGAGATTATGGTGATGTGGGATTAGCACTATCTAACCAAATAAAATGAGTTGTGTTTCCTCCTTAAACTGTCATGTTGTAAGAGCTGACAAGAGGAGCAATTTCACAAACCCTGTTACAAAGTTGTTGTTGTTGTTGTTTTAACATTGAGATTTGTTTTTTTGCCATTTGCCTACCAATTAGCAGAGACATTAGTGAATGACTGCCAGGGTAAGGCGATTTTGAGAAAGACTTGATTACGATTTCAAATCTCTACTCTGAATCACCCTTATGTAAAATGAGTTCAGGTTGTGTTGGATGAAAATTATTATCCGTGTTCTTGGCCAGGAACATGTAAATCAGAATTAGCATTTAATGTTTCTGTGTGACTTTGCAATAAATGGTAATTAAGGAGGGCAGAGAGAGAACAGGAGGCAAACTAATGCTCTAAAATTGTATTGGCAAAATTAAATGCTTCGAACCAGTTTAAAATACATGCACACAAGCCAAATTGTGTTGGGGGAAGGGGTAAATAATAAAGCTGCTATGGAAGCTTCATGAATAGAGGGGAGCAATTGACACAGCCACAAGTAGGACTTATCGTACACATCTGGCCCATTATTGAGAGTGCAATTAAGTTGAAAAAGACTGGTTTTCCTAATCCCAGGAACAACCAGAGGATTTTAGAAGATAAAGGAAATATGAGGTGTTTGATTCAGCAATTACTTTTAAAGGGAATAGGAAATGTGTTAGGTAGCAAGGTACTAGAGAAGTGGTATAGATCTGTCCATTGGCTGTGCCTTAGAAACTAGACCTGCTGTCTTTTCTCTTCCAGAAAATAATAAGTACTTTATAAATATTAACTTTTTTTAATTCTTGCAACTTTCCCATGAGATAGTTACATGATTTTCAAGTGAGGAAACTGAGGCACAGAGAGGCTAAAACCAACACACAATTGATAAATGAATTCATTAGTAAGGCTAAGTCAAATGCAGGCTCTCTACCTTCAGCCTTGGCTCTTAGTCACTACACTATACTGATTCTCTTACAAGTCCTATGAAACTCAGTTTATAAGATAATGGCTAGGCACAGAGGCTTTGGCCAAACTGCCTGAGTTCCAGAGCTGGCTTCACCCTTGGCTTGATGCTGAACGGAGTTCTGGATTTGAGTTTAGTATCTCTTGCCCTCTCCTCCAGGACCCAGGAGGCATGTAAGGTATGAATACCAAAAAGGGAGACACTTAAGCTCCAGGGGCAGGTATGATCCAAAGAAGCCCAGAGCTTGGAAGCAACGTTTCCTTCCTGGTGTAGTCTTTCTATCACCTCTTAAGCCTCCATCTATGGGGAAACCCAGCATGAGTCCTAGATGGCAACCTGGCTCTGAAATACGCTAGCTTTGGGAACTTGAGTAAGTAACAAATTTCCCTTCCTTAATTTTCTCACCTGTCAAATGGGAATAATAAGAATTCATTTGTTTAGATTTCAGAGTTTATTGCCTCTGTATTAGGGAAGGCTATACTTCTCTCAGCTAACTGAAAGGTGGGAAGAATACAGCTTAGTACATGAACAAGAAGTCTAGAACATAGAAAAACAATGCAAGTGAATGAGTATCTCAGTAACAGGGTTAAATGACGTGGCCAAAATAACCTCCTGACTTGATTGGGTAAAAATTGATGCATATGCACCTAATATCTCCCAGGCAGGGGGCTAGATGTTCTATATGGCTACACAGAATAGCCTCAGGAGCCCCATGAGTTGATTTTCCTTTTAGAACCACTTCACAGATGAGTAAACTAAGGTTTAGAGACATTAAATAAATTACTCTCAAAAGTAAGGCTTCTTTGACTCTTACTTCTTTCTGATAGGCCTGTTAAGGGCTGAACTGTATCCTTTCAAGGTTTACATATTGAAGTTTTAATCCCCAGTACTTCAGAATATGACTATATTTGGAGTGCCTTTTAAAGAAGTGATAGACTGGTTATAGTAGCTCACTTTGGGAGGCCAAGGTGGGTGGATTACTTGAGGGCAGGAGTTCAAGACCAGCTTGGCCAACCTGGGAAAACCCTGCCTCTACTAAAATACAAAAATTAGCTGGCATAATGGCACATGCCTGTAGTCCCAGTTACTCTGGAGGCTGAGGCACAATAATCACTTGAACCTAGGAGGCAGAGTTTGTAGTGAGCTGAGATTGTGCCACTGCAATCCAACTTGGATAACAGAGTAAGACTCTGTCCCCCCCCAAAAAAATAAAAATAAAAAAGTGATAACTGAGTTAAAATGAGACTGTTAGGGTGGGTCCTAATCCAATCTGAATGGTGTCCTTCTAGAAAGTGGACATTTGGACACACAAAGAGACACCAGGGATGCAGGTGCACAAAAAGAAGACCATGCACAGAGAATGCAGCAAGAAAGTGGCCATCTGCAAGCCTAGGAGAGAGACCTTGGAAGAAACTAAACCTACTGACACATTGATCTTGGACTTCTAGCCTCCAGAACTGTGAGAAAATAAAGTTCTGTTGTTTAACCCATGTGATCTGCAGTATTTTGTTATGGCAGCCTGCCTTAGACCATTTGGACTGCTATAACAAAATACTATTGACTGGGTGGATTAAAAACAACAGAAATTTATTTCTCACATTTCTGGAGGCCAGGAAGTCCAAGATCCAGGCACAAGCAGATTTAGTGTTTGGTGAGGGTCCACTTCTTTAGAGACAGATGCTTTCTCACAGTGACCTCCTACGGTGAAAGTAGAAAAGGGTCTTTCTTGGCCTCCTTTATAAGAACGCTCATCCCATGCATGAGGGCTCTGCCCCCATGAGCAAATCACTTCCCTAAGACCATACCTCCTAATGTGATGGGAGTGAGGATTTCAGTACATGAATGTGTGGGAGAGATAAACATTTAGGCCATAACACAGCCCCAGAAAACTAATATGGTCCCTAAAGGCTAAAGGCCTCTTCAGTAATCTTCCTGTCTGGATCCTCCTTCTGGCATATTTTATTTCCCTTGGCTGAAGTAGAGGATTACACGGTTCTGAAGGGAATTCTTCAAATCATGGGACTTAATTTCTGATCCTGGCAGTCTAAAGAGAGCTGACTCTTTAGCAATATTCTATACTATGTCTCAGATGAGCTTGGTGGGATTTGTAGGAGCTAACCAGGTGAGAGATGGGGAAGAGTATTTCAGAGAGAATGAGCAGTATGTGCTGAGACAAAAATACAAACAAAAATAAGTTTGGAGAACTACAAACTGTTCATTATAACTAGAGCATACATTTCAGGAGGCCAAGAAAGGTAATGGATTTGGGAGGTGAACCAAATCAGCAAACCTTTTGACTCAAGCCTTCATAACCCTCATAGAAGATCATGCCAACTGAAACTACCTTCATAATATTACAAGGATGTGTCAATAAAATAGCCTATATTTTGTGTGTTTTGTACATTTAGGTTTGTTTGGTTTTTTAATATGTAGGGCTTTTTGTATAAAATGGCATGTACCTAACAACCCCTAACTAAAATTTCTATGAAAAAGAAAAGAGACAACAAACGAGTAGCAAAAACTGATCAACAGGCACTCTGGTGTCAGAATATACAAAAAAAAAAAATCTTCACTAACTATAAATAAATGGAATGTGGGAAAATCAATGAGTTGTTTGCCCCAAGCTGTGCCTTACCCACCTATAAGAAGTGCAAAAAAACAGAAGATACTTTATCCCTTCACCACAATCTTCCCCTTGATTTGGAGACCCCAAGTCTTGACCAACCAGAAAATTGCACAAGTGCTGTTTCCTTCTGCAGCCTGAGCACTATGGTTCCTCACATCTCCTTTCTCTTCCTCCTCTGCCCAAGCATATGCACATGTATGCTTAACCATACGCCACTCTCCTGTGCCTGTTTGGAGAGCTCAGCTGTCAATAATGACAGCAGAAAATTGAAGTTAGTGAGGTGAGAAGGGAAAAATATGACTATGGTGCTTGCATCTGGTGAAGGTAATATCTGATAATAAAGTTGTAGAGGTTTGAACAGAGAGGAAGATCACTGTCAGTTGTATATGATGAGGAGCATATAGCTTATGGCATACTATACCAATTTGGGGTGTGCGATATCCAACAAATGTGGCGAGAAGATGCTTTCTCTGTTCTACCAAGTGAAATGCACCAGGTGTATGCCTGAGAGATACCAGGAATGGATGAAAGTTGTCATCTGCCCTTGACTTCAAGTCTAAGTGATCAGTGAGTAAGGCCAAAGGAAATCAATGCAACTCATCTGTTGGGTTGTACTGAATGTGAATACATACTCATTTGAAGCACAATACCTAATTTAAAACACACACACACCCACACACACACACACACACACACACACACACACACACACACTACAAAACATGGAAACAGAGCCACAATTCTGCAGGTTCCAAATCTCAACAGACCATTGAAATTGATCAACTCTAAGAAAAAATTAGAAAACCATTTTTTGAAGAGTATAAGAATCCATGTCCTCTATTGAAATGAATTGGAAAGTAATCAACATTGTGAGACATTTTGTGTCCAAAGGACACAAAAATGAAACTTAAAAAGCACAAAGCATGAACAGAAGAAACTAGAAAGAACTTTGGTAAATATGGTTTCAAGAAAAATAAACCTTCTATAGCAGAATTAAGAGATAACCAGGAATCAATATATAATGTCAAACTTAAGAGGCTTTCACAAAATCTAGAGGAAAATAACAAAGAAGAAAATTAGGATAGTAGATATAAAAGAATAAGAATAGAAACTCAACATAAGAGGTCTTGGCATTGTGAAAAAGAAAACTAGAAAAAATGGAAAAAGAAAAAGGAAGTCCCAACTAAAGAAACTGCAGAGCTGGTACAGCCATACAGACTGAGGAGACTCAGTGTTATATAAGCTAAATTAAGAAAAATGTATGCACATCTATTTCAACAAAACTTTTACATAATAAAGACAAAGGCAATCATTCAAGGATCCAGGCCAAAAACCCAATAAAACTAAACCAAAGCAAATAAAGAGAAAATTAATTATAAATGACCAAAAATCAGACTGACATCAGACTTCTGCAATAATAAATATCAGAAGACACTACAGCCATGTACGTGGAACTGCAAAGTTCACAAAAATGTAACTGAAGTTAAGTCACATTATGTTCAGAGATTTGGAGTCAGGGCATAAATCCTGGCTGTCCTATTGATATATGTGCCCTTGGGCAAGTCACTTACACACCCCCTAAGATGGTTGTCTCAATTAAATAAGACATGTTTGTCTCGATTAAATGAGATAATGCACAAAAAGTACTCAGAATATTCACACCATGCCATTTTCACTTGATAAATTCAGTTAAGGTGGAATTGATCTTGGTCTGCCTGAGTCTAGAATGAGGCTCACAGAAGTCCTCCAGTCCTGTCCTGTCTGGCTTGACATTGGAGGTTTGGTACTTATTTTTGTTATTAGAATTATAGTGCCTATTATGACAATTAGTACCCAGTCCCACATTTAAGTTGTGAACAGCACTTTGAAGGTCTTGGGGTAATGTAAAAAACGTGGGAGAAAATAAATATTTTATTAGAAGGATCTTAAAAATTTTATTGGTCATGTAAGTCCTATACCATTCAAATCAAGCAAGATCCAAGCTAATACTTAAAATTTTTCCCTCAATCTGCTTCCCCTGGTGTCAGTGTATAATCAAGAAGGAGCAGGAAAGTTTCTGGTGCCATTTTATCCAGAGCCTTATGTCACATTATATCTGATATCTAAGAGAACACTACCTAATAACTCCTAACAGATCTGAAAAAGTAAATGTTGTGTAATGTGTAAATATTAATGAATATAGGTTTGTTGTTGTGCATGATTTTTTTTTCATCAAAGGATCAGAAGGTTCTGTAGCCCTAAACCTGGACATTTTTAAAGGGTCTGAAAATAAATTGCAAGAAGTGCAGAAGACAGGAGATGCTTCTATTGTAGTTTATTTGCAGATCTTTGCTAATATCAGATCTTTACATAATTATTAATATTCCGCTAGAGTGCTTGCTATTTCTTGTTCAGCTTTCTCTTACCTTCCTAGACCTGCAGCATCTGATACAGTCATCAGTTTATCTGACTGGCAGTCCTGCGTATTCATCACTTATCTATTCATGTACCTAAAATGGCATGAAACTCTGGAGGCCACATGTTCAAAGCCCAATGTCAGGATACTTATCCTGACCAAATAATTTCTCTAAATGTTATATCATATATAGGAAAGGCATCATAAAGCATAAGCAAAATAAGCTAGTTACCTATTTAACTTACCATTTTCTTTAAAGATAATAATATCATATGACATTAGAATTTCTCCTTTACAAACCAAGCTTGCTCTGTATTTTTGCTTGACTTCTGGTGGACAAGATGGAGAAAGATAAAGATACTTAGTTGAGGTTTGGTTGCTAGCAACAGAAACTGTCTTTTGCTAACATAATCAAGAAGAAATATTTTCAAAGGATATGAAGTAACACAAAATTGGAGGAAAATAAGATTTCAGGAAGGACCAGAACCAAAGATTAAGACAGATAGAGGCAGAGACAGAGGGAGAGAGAGAAGAGAGGGAGGGATAAAAGGAGGGAAGGATAAATAGATTGAGATTAACTAAAGGAGGTGGGTCACAACATTGGCTAAGGTAGGGTATGGGACTTTGACTATATCATAGTCCTATCCACACTGTATCCAAAAGGAAACCAGTAGCTGTCACCCCAGAGAAGAGCATATTTATATATAAATGGAGCATGGATGCTGGACAAGCAAATAGAAGTGATTTTCAATGTTGAAGTTTTACTAAAGTACTTTTTAAGCTTTAAATGATTACCTGGTTGTCACTTGCAGACATATTACTCAATGTAATTTAAACTTGGGAATTTACTGACTATTGTGTTCTTGCACTCAGCACCCATATTTATCCACTTCTATGATTTTTCTGCATTGCAATGCTTTCCATACTTATGAAGGTTAAAAAGAACCTTTCTGAAACCCTCTTGACACTAAGCTTTAGAACTGTTTTAAGTTCTATAAGTGAGATGCAATTTCATGAGATTTGAAAGGCAGATGCATCGGTGAGAGGCCAGTGGCACAGTTTACTTATTTATTTATATCAACAGCAGTAGCAACTCCAGAAACTGGCAAGTGTTTGTTTTCCCAGTGGCCAAAAGGCAGTGTGTACTAACTGATGACAACTTCATAGCTAGGGGCAACTGAGACATCAGCCAGATTTTCCTGCTGTTCCCTGATCTCTGGACCACATCTGCTGAGGCTGGACCCTGAACTTAGTGACACGCTCCAACTTCCATTCTGATGGCTTTGCAATAATTCCCTATATCAAAGACCTTTCTAATAAAGATATATAAAGTAGTTTCTGTTTCCTGCATTTGACCCTAAATGATAGAAGTATCAAAAAGCGTATTCAACGTCACTAACAATATAAACAGAGCTTCATTGGACATTTTTTCATGGCAATCCTATTGATTACCAATTTATGTTTCATTTTCTTGTACAGGTGGCAGAATTTTGTTGAGATGCTGCGCAGAGCTTCTGCTGATTTGTTATCTGATTTGCTTACAGGTGGGTTCCATTATTTTTTTGCTCCAGAGAGATCTTCTATTTTCCACAGCTATTGTTGACTATGCTGCCTAGCTTGAGTGGTTTTCTTGTTGGGCTTCATCTCATTTCTCTCAGAAATGTAAACAGCTCCGCAGTGAAGGAAAAATGGAAGTGAAAATCACCTTAATGGCTATTTTTTTAGCCCAGTTGAATCACAAAAGGCACAATTCTCCAAGTTTTATTTTATCATGAGACATTCTCTAGTGGTAGCCCTTAAGGATGAATGCAGAACATTTATAGATGTTAGTATTATTTATTGGAATTTCAAATGCACAGTCGCTTAGATCAAAGAAGCTCATAGCTAGGTGTTTATTCTACTGACGTCTCAACAAAAAAACCTCTGAGATGTGTCTGTGTGTGTGTGTGTGTTTAGTGTAGCTTTTTTTGTAAACATTTTTTAAAATGGAGATAATAGATCCTCCATGCACCATTTAATTAAATTACAATATAACCAATTGATAAACTATGCAGTTGTAAAATAACATGGCTGGGTTGCTATAGGAAGATTTCCAAGACATATTATTAAGTGAAAATTGTAATGATGCATTGGGCAAAATATTTAGCAATTAGCAACTTTTAAATATGACAGGTGAAAAAATATGCATTGATATTAATCTGCTGTTGTAGTTTTTCTGTTTACTACATCCATCAACCATTTACTGCTTGCCCTTTGGATCAAAATACAAAGTACTGAATGTGCGTGTGTGTGTGTGTGTATGTGTGTGTGTGTGTGTGTCCAGGATTAAATCAGTCTGTATCCAAGTGGAAAAACCTAAGAAACCTTACTATAGGTATTTCAGACAGAGGGAACTTACTACAGGGGATTGGTTATGTAAGTATCCGAAGGCTGAAACATAAAAAAGAATATGATGAGTACATTCATTTCCCAGGGCTGCCATACAAAATACCTCAGTCTCAGTGGCTTGAGACAATAGAAGCTTATTCTCTCACAGTTCTGGAGACTGGAAATACCAGGGTGTGTGCAGGGCCAGGCTCTCTCTGAACTCTAAAGAAGAGTTCTTTCTTGTCTTTTTCAGCTTCTAGTAGCCCCAGGCCTCCTTTGTCTTGTTATTGTGTAACTCCAATCTCTGCCTTTGTTTTCACAAGGACTTCTGTCTCTTCTGTGTCTCTGTATCCAAGCATCCCTCTTCTTTATCTTATAAAGACACCAGTCATCCCAAGTAGGGCCTGCCCTAATCTAGAATGACTTCTTAATTTGATTACATATGAAAAGATCCTGTTTCCAAATATGCTCAGATTCACATATACCAGTGATTAGGACTTGAACATATTTTTCAGGAGGACACAACTCAATCCACTACAGGGAGGTAATCCAGACATTAGTAACCGAAGGAAGCAGCTATCACCTTAAGGCTGAGGAAACATGGAGAAAGGGGTACTACCATCAGAATCTAGTAGCTAGAGTCACCACACAGATGATTCTAGGGTCTACAAGGAAATGTCAAGCAGCTGGAGGAAGGATTTCAGAGGGGATTCTACACTGCTGATTCTTGGACTGCAACATAGTTTAAGGCTCTAAGAAGGTGGCTGTGCTTGGATCTCTTACAAAGCATCATGCTGTCAATGAGGAGACCATTGAAGTGACGCCATGCGGCTGTTCATCTGACCTGAGGTTTCACACATGGCTAGGGTTGACAGTGCTGAAAAACATTGTAGCAGTAGCTCTTTTCTAATGCTAGGATCATCTAATAGGTCCTCACATGGCTTTCCTCTGTGTGTGTGTGTGTGTGTGTGTGTGTGTGTGTGTGTGCACACGCACAAGCACGCGCACGCATCCCTGGTGTCTCAATAGGTCTAAATTTCCTCTTCTTATAAGAAGATCAGTCACATTGGATTGGAACCCACTCTAACAGCTTCATTTTTACTTAATCACCTCTTTAAAGGCCCTATCTCCAAATTAGGTCACGTTCTGAGATTAGGGATTCGACATATAAATTTTGGAGGGGGGCGCATGGAACACCATTAAGACCACAGCATATGGAATAGCAAAAATAAAAATAAAAAAATATGTAAAAAAATAAATTGAAGTCTCACAAAACTAAACA
This sequence comes from Cebus imitator, assembly GCF_001604975.1. Lineage (NCBI taxonomy): Eukaryota > Metazoa > Chordata > Mammalia > Primates > Cebidae > Cebus > Cebus imitator. Next base: position 5,216,472 of record NW_016107478.1, on the reverse strand, counting down.
ACTATTATTTTTGGACACATATTATTTCTCTCTGACTCATTTTTCTTATTTCTAAAATGGGAAAAAATATAATAGAAAAACGCAAATCTGCCCTATTGACCTTATACAGTGATTATGACTCTGACAAACAAAAGAGGCAACACTAATTTTTTTAGGCAACATGTCACTTTCCAGAGCTACGTAGTTGGAGTAGTGTTGCTGTTGTTGCACTGTTGTGATAGCTCACTGCTTACTTACTTAGACAATGTCTTGGTCTCTTCCCATTTCTCTACTGCTGGATCTGTGATGACTAAATGGTCTTAAGCACTAAGTGAGCCATTTTTTCTGCCCCTTCTTTAGCTCTACAGGTAAATGTTATGAAAGTGATGGAGGGGCATTATACAGAAACTAAAGAAAGTTACTTTTTATGGATGTGTAGAATTGTGAATTTTCTCTTTCCTAGGACCCCTCTGCACTCTAAGATGCTATGATAACCTAATTAAAATGACTCATTTTATGTGTACTGCCTTTATTAGAAAATTTATATGATTAAGAATCATAAAAATCTTGGGAACTGGTTTTTCAATGTATACATAATTTTCACATAAATACTTAATATCTATGATTTATACTAATGACAAGTAGAGACTACTTTCTAGCATGCAAAACTTCCTGGCAAGAACAACTAGAAAATTAGATAAAATACAAAAGAATATTTGTTTGAGACTCATTTGGAATTCAAATTAAGCTACCAGATAGAAGAAGGAGAAACCCTCTCTATGGAAGGAGGTATCATACAAAATCGCTTAATTTTTCCACACGATATGTCCAGCTTCAATTAAAAATTGCCAGGGATGACATAAAACAGGACTTAGATTTTGAAATAACAGCAATTAATATGTTCAAGAAAATAAATGACAAGATGGAGAATTTTCAGCAAAGAATTTAAATCAAATGGAATATCTAGACTTAAACATATAAAATTTAAAATTTAAAAACTCGACAGATGGGTTTAACAGATTAGACATCACTGAGGAAAGGACTAGTGAACTGTAATATAGTTCAATAGAAAATAACCAGGTTGAAGCATGGATGAAAAATTAGGATGTAATACACTAAAAAGTATGTAAGAGCCTGGGTGTGGTGGCTCACACAGTCCTAACATCTTGGGAGGCTAAAGTGGGAGAATCATTTGAGCCCAGGAGTTTGAGACCAGCCTGGGCAACAAGGTAAAATCCTGTCTCTACAAATAATAAAGAAATTAGCCAGGCATGGAGGTGTATACCTGTGGACACAGTTACTTGGGAGGCAGAGGTAGGAAGATTGCTTGTGCCCATGAGGTTGAGGCTACAGCGAGCTCTGGTTATATCACTGCACTCCAGCTTGTGCAAAAGAGTGAGACCGTGTCCAAAAAAAAAAAAAGTACGTAAGAGTCGCATAGGAAATGGTGACAACATCCAGCATACATGCAACCGAAGTCACAGAAAAACAGGAGAAAGAGAATAAAGCTGAAGTTGAAGCAATTGTAACTGAGAAGTTTCCAAAAGCAGTAAAAGACTTTAAGCCACAGATCTAAGAAATATGATGAACTCCCATTAAGACAAATATAAAAAGAGCTTAGGCCCCTCTAAACATGGTAAGGTCTAAGGTCTAAAATAGTATTTCACAAAAACGAAGTATGACCTCAAACTTGAATCTCTTCACTGTGGAGCCTGTGAATGAGAGAGAAGAAGAAGATGACACAGAAGGAAAAAGCAGAGCTTTTTCATGGCTGCTGACAAGGGACAATTCAAAGGAAATGAAGAGTAGCCAAAGAGGCTCATTGACACCCCTCAAAGATTTCTTTAAGACTTATCTATAACTCAAGAAAACAGAAAAATGGTGAAGAGTTGGCCATCTTTTTACTAAGAAAAAAATGCTTATACTAGTTACTAATGAGAACTACTTCTATTGAAGGGACAGAAAATCAAACTCAGTTGGCTTAGGCAATATAGAGATTTTGGTTTATTTAGCTGAAAATTCTGGCAGCAACAAGGGCTGCAGGAATGGTTTGGGCTGTAGCCATTCAAATGTCAAAATCAAAGATCTGCCTTATTTCTGGCTTTCTGATCTGCTTTACCTGCTGTTGGCATCATCTTCAGGCTCTACATGGTAGTTTCTCAATTAGACATTCCACAACAGCAAAATAGCTAGGGTAGCTACAGTCATCACATCTTCACTGCACACTCTTTGGACAGGTGTTCTCCCAAGAAGGAGAGAACCTTGTTATCTAAGGAACTGTAGCAAGTATTTCTTCTCATATAGAGGCTTAGATTGAGTTTTACATCCATCGTTGAACCAACACTGTGATTGGGATATCATGATAGGCTTAAACTAATCAGAGATCAAGCCCGGACTTGCAAGTGGGGAGTCAGTCCAACCAAACCATAATGCACTGGGGTGGAGTAGGAGTAGTCACCACAAAGCAAAACATGGTTTCTATCTTCAGAAGGGGATAATGAAGGAGAGAACCACCAAAGGAAAAGAAAAATGAATGCTGAGAAGCACACACACTCACGCAAACACACACAAATCAGCTTCAGTCACATGGCATGACCCATAGGGCTTTTTAGCCCTGTGAACACTTCACCCACTTCTCTTCCTTTTTCATTCTGCCTCACCCAGGCTCTGCTCTCAGTTTTTGCTTGATGCACCAATCACTCCTGCCTCATGGCCTTTGCCTTTGCTGTAACATTTTCCTCCAGTGATCTTTACCCATAGATTTTCACAGCTTGCTCCCTTGTTTCTCCTCTGTTCAGGATTTTATTTAAATGTCACTTCTTTAAAGAGGTCATTGGTAAATTCCCTACCTACAATGGCAACTGTCATTACTTTCCACACCCCAATCATTGGTTTTGGTTGTGTCTATAGCACTTATCACTACCTGACATTCTTTGATGCATCTCTTTGTTCTTACCACTAGAATGCACACTCCATGAAGGAAAAATTCTGTCTTATAGTGTCTAGCATATAGTAAGCACTTAAATGTTTGTTACATAAATGAATTAGTTTGAGTCACAGACATAACCCTGCCTCTGTCATCTTAAGGAGGGAACTAACACGTTCATTGCCTCAGTTTCCTCTTCTGTCAAATGGGGATTTTCACCTCACAGGGTTAATTCTTTATAATATGTGGAAATGTCTGCCATTGATAGATATTTGACATATATGAATTTCCTTCTCACAAAAGCTTCATTGAGTAGGTCCACTGAAGCCAGAAGCTTTTATTAAAATCAGTTGTTCTCTACCCTGGTTTTAGTTTAGAATCACATAGGGAGGGTAAAAAGTACTGAGCTGGGTTCTCACCTCCTGAGATTCTGACTTAGTTGGTCTGGTGTGATGCCTGAGCACTGGTACTTTTCAAAGCTGCGCAGGTGGGTCTAACATGCAGCCAGTGCTAAAGACTACCGATTTCAAGTCATTAGTGAGGGCAGACAGGAGCGCTGGCTATGTGACTATCAGAACCCCTGGCAACCCTGTAAAGCCTGGCCCTTCCTACACCTGGAAATCTCTAGAAGCCGGCTTGGCTTATTTCCTCTGGTACAAATCTTCAACTGGCAGACTAGACAGATGGTTATTATTTATCCTTCTTGCTGTGTTAGAAAGAAAAAAAATAGCTCTGCCTCAGATTTTTCAAACAACTTTTACATGTGCAAGCCATTATATGCTGTTAGGTATTAGGAAGGAGAAAGGGAATCTTAAAAGAGACCAAGTAGGCTAGTATGTATTTTTTCCTAATGGAAGTTTTAGAAGTGCAGACAGCAGAGAAGAACTGGATGAGGACAAATTCTAGGTTCTAGATCTTATTTTTAAAAGAATGATGCATTGAACAGTGTCCCAAAAAATGTTTGGCACATCATAATTCATGTTAGTTTCTCTTCTCCAGGGTAGCTCAATTTGCTTAAGGGCACGTAATAATAACAACACAACAATAGATAATAATAGCTTGTATTGAGCATCTGCCCTGTGTTAGGCATTTTACCTAGGGTTTTTGTTAATCTCCACAATATTATTGCAAATTTCTGTAATTTCACAAATTAAAGAATTAGGATCCAAAAGCTTGAAACTGGTAAAGAGAAGAATCAGGGTTAGACGTTAGGTCTGTCTGTTCATCCTCCTCCCCTTACACCACATACTGCTTCCAGAATCCCTTTCACTGGAGAGCTGTATGATTCAGAGTATTTTGAACCTTTTATCCCCCATATTAAACAGAAAGCTTTTCTTTCACATATTGGTTAAACTAAGCAGTAGCCAATGCTACTAGGTGAGGATGGGTTCTCATGACAACTTAAATGTTCAACAGATCAAATAAGATCTGCCTTGAAGGGGCTGCTCTAACTGGATGTCATGATACTCTTCTTTTAGCCACTATTACGGTTTGCTCTATACAGCATCTGGGGTAGACATTAGAAGGTAAAGAAATACAGAGAAAAATCACTCCCTTCCCAGGACTGGAAAAGGAATTAGAGAAATGACACTATATATCTAGTGACTTTATTTTTCAAACTGCATATTAGGACCCATGATCATTCATTTATTCACCATGCATTCATTTAGTATTTAATTCTAATGAGGGGTGCTGGGGTTTCAAAGATTATGAAATCACATGTCTTCTTCATCAAAAAATTGAGGGAGAACTTTCATAGTGATTCATAAGTGTGATGCTAAAAGCCCATCTAACTAAAGGCTTTAAAATTGATAAGTGAATTTATGTATAATAAAAATATCCTTACCTAGATAACACTATTAGTTAACATTTACTGAGCACTTGCTATGTTTCAGGCACTTGCTTTACACTTTCTAGTCCATTTTACCCTTACAATAGCCTATAGGTGTCATTATCCTCTTGATACAGAAGAGGAAACTGAGGCACAGAGAGGACAAGTAATTTGCTCAAGGTCATGCAACTAACAAAGAAAGAAGCCAGGAATCAATGCCAAGGCATCTAGCTCTAGAGCTTATACTCTCAACCACTATGGTACACTGCCTCCTTTGTTTAAAATGTATTGATTAAATCATTTTTACTAAAAGTAGTGAGGCTCAATTTAGAAATAATATGTATTTGTTAATGGCATATCTGAATTACGCACTGAATAATGAAGCTGAGGCTCCCCAAAATCTGTTCTGTACGGTCATCACACAGACTTGCAAAATACATAAGTCGCCACGTCAGATGGAAGGTACTGAGTGATCAATGAAGGATACCTGCAATAAGGCTTAGAGGATTTCCACAGGTCGTAATGTCCATTTTTTTCCTGCATCCCATGGAAATCTCTTCTATTCATGAAGGCAGCAGCCTGCAGCAAGTAATACCTGGAAAACAGAATCCACTGGATTATGGATGAGGTTGTTCAACCTCTTCCCATGCTGTACCACTGACTATTGAAAGGAGAAGGAAGGAAGATGAGGAAGCTTGTGCCTGGTCCTTTGGGCGCACATGTGTATAAAAGGAGGGGCAGAGGTTCTTAAGAGGCAGAACAACAGGAAGAGGTCCCTTCTTAATGTCCATTTTTTTTCCTGCATCCCATGGAAATCTCTTCCATTCATGAAGGCAGCAACCTGCAGCAAGTAATACCTGGAAAACAGAATCCACTGGATTATGGATGAGGCTGTTCAACCTCTTCCCATGCTGTACCACTGACTATTGAAAGGAGAAGGAAGGAAGATGAGGAAGCTTGTGCCTGGTCCTTTGGGCGCACATGTGTACAAAAGGAGGGGCAGAGGTTCTTAAGAGGCAGAACAACAGGAAGATGTCCCTTCAACTCCCTAAGTTATAAAAGCCTTTCTTAGTCAGGGCCTTGCTGCAGGCTGTTGTCTCTGCTGTTCTGAAACTCTCTGCTCTGTGTGCATCATCACCATCATCTTTGCCTGGATAATAACTCCTTTTCAATAGTGATAAGCGCCACGAACACAACTAAAACCAATCCTTCAGTTTGCAAATTTGTGTCACTTCCTCCGAAACCCCCACCACTGTTACCCCTGCCCCCAAATAAGCTTAAATACGTTCATGTTTTCTCATATTTTTCTTTTATTTATAGTAACTTGTAACTAAATAATAATTTAGAGCCATTGTTTGCCATCTACTTCCAAATCTGAGGTCCACCAGGGTGGGAACCAGGTTTTTCTCACTCATCAGTGTGTTCCCATTACATAACACAGTGCCAACCACAGAGCAAAGCCTCCGTTTTTGTTGTTGCTGTTGACTGGTGTATATATGTGTGTTAAATGAAGAGACCAGGCTCAACCCTTCCCTTTTTTTTTTTCATTCTTGTTCAGGGAAGAATGAAAAGAAAGCCACTGCCTCTCCAGTGGAGCCTGAAGTCCCTGAGTTGTCTCAAAGCAAAACTGAACATATGGTATGCACCTGGGTATATAGAGTTTGGGGGAAGGTTTTCATGGATACTTGGCCTTTTCTCTGATGCTGGACAGGGCCCTCTCCTGTGGGTTTTGGTTTTCTCCCAAACCCTTGATGTCAGACTGCCTTTGACTTCAAGATTCTCCCTGGGCAAAGAAGGGAGAAAAACATAACTCCTTGAGTATGGGTTAGCTTCCGTCCTTGCTGGTTTGCAGAAACCTATTACCATCACTTGGCGATGGGCTTGCCAACTGCCCCAAGAAATTGGGCTTGTACCACATGTCTGGATGTCTTTCCAAAGCTTGTGACCAATTCACAAACTGCCATTAAAATAAAGAGTGGTTACGAGCTTGATTTTAACATCATAATTGCAACTTCCAGAAACTGGGGGTGACCTTTTCCCCAGACATCACATTTTAAAATGTAATAGCCTCTCTGATTAAAAAGAAGAAAGAAAGAAAAAAAATCTGGCAAGCAGTTAAACCCCATTTTAATATTCCCAGCATTTCGCCAGGAGACGTTGTAGACAGAATTTAAAAACAGGCTGAGTTTTTCTGTTGTTGTTTTTTAAATGCCCGGATTAGAACATAATTCATCTTAAAATGATGGGAGGCCTCTTCATGCACTTCACACGTTGAAATATTTTAGAAAATAGTACCCATTTTGGCAAGCCTCTTGCCATGCAAGAAACAACAGCAAATGCTTTTCTCCTTGAGTGTTAAGTCTGTTGTGAATAAGATTATAAAAAATATATTTGCTCTTTTATTTTGCCTCTTGTTTAAGGAATTTATTGCATCTCTGTGATAATTGATTCTTCTCACATTCCTGCACAAACAGAATTGATTGCCCCACTTTTTAGAAAGGGAAACTGAAGCAGGGGGTTGGTAAAGCAAGTTTTCTATTGTCCCTGAGAAAATCACTCATTCATTCACTTATTCATTTACTAAACATGTCTTGACAACCTAATGTGTGCCAACCACTAGCCATACCTCAAGGATACCTTAAAAACTATCTCACAGGCCCAGTCTCTGAATCTCTAGTAGAGGTGATACTGAAATAGACATAGGCAACATCCAGTAGGAATGCTGTGATGGATTGAGGGGCTACAAGGAATTGCCTCTTGCCCTTCCTGGGGTTGTTGGGGAAAGCTTCCCATAGGAAGTAAACAATTAGCTGAGTCTTGAAGAATGAGTAAGAACCCAAACAATCAAGGCAAGAAGGGCTTTTAGAACAGAAGTAACCACATTATAAAGGCAAAAAAGTATAAAACAGCTTCAATTTTTCAGGTTTTGCTGGCCAAAGAAGAAGGTATATATATATATATTTTAGTCCTATACACATATATAGGACTAAAAGAAGATAAGCTGGGGAGATAAGCAAGAACTAGAATATAAATTTTTTTGCGTGTCAAGCAAGGAATGTGAACTTCATCCCTACACAGTGGGACCAAAACAGTATAGGGTTTGTTAGTTACTTTGTTAGTTACTTGCTTGAGCCTGATTCAGGCCCCTACAAATCTCCCCTTTCCCTTGTCTTCAGTGATCAAAGAGAGACTGTTGAACTATCTAAAGAAATATAAAACTACTTAAAATTAATTTCTCAGATCCAAGGGCACCTGTGATCTCTCTAAAATCATCCATCAAAATGTATGCAAATGTGCATTAGTCTGGTCAGATTTCCTAAAGCTTTCGTCTGATTTCTAAAGTAGTCCAATGCTTTAAACAAAGTATAAGAATCACTATTCTAATTTACCATATAAAAACTTTCTGCTTTTCCCAAAATTGATTCTATCAAAGTAGAATTCTTTTTATAGGAATTCCTTAAAACATACTAGTTATTTGTCATCCGTGTGAGTACAATTTCATATAGCAATCCATGATCTCAAACAAAAGAATTCTTTACATTCCCCAGCAGCAGCTTAATCCATGTTTGTTAACCAGCTCAGAACTTGGCATCTTATTGCACTTACGATTCTTTAAGGCTCTGGGATTCTCACAGCTTATATGTGAGAAGTTTGAGACAAAGGTACAAAATTGGAAAAATTCAGACATTTGAAAGTTGGGGGAACACAGATGGTATACAAAAGTTAGAGGCATAATTTTATGGTGAATTAGTTAAGAATATTTAGATTGCAATGAACAAAACCAACTGTACTAGCTTAATTTATTGGAATAATAGAGAAGCATATTATGTTCCAAAAGGACAGAAATGCAATAATGAACTAAAACCAGAGATTCTAACACCAAGACTTCCTATATCTTTTTTTCTTCTGTCTGTTGTCAGCTTCATATTCTCTTGTCTTTCTCCACATACCAGCTTTTTGTCATTTGCAGCACACAAAATGGAAAGCCTGCTAGAGTTCCAGTATCTCACACAGAATCGCCTCCATTTTTCTCTCACAAATAATACCAAACTTCCTGGAAAATGGGTTTATTGGCTCATTTTGCATTAGATGCCTAGTCCTAAACTATGCAGATAGAACATGGCAGTTCTTTCTACAGTCATGTAGATCAGCAGAAAGGCCAATTTCTGCAAAAGGTGGGCTGGGCAGATCAAATAATAGATGTCCACTTGCTGCACCTGGTAAATGTCAGGATGCCTTACATGGCACTGCTGACATGTCTATTAAATTATAAATCACCTCTATTTTATACTGGCCATGAGGTTAAGACACTAAGGTGAGCTAGCCTTGTGCCCTGCTTCTTGTCTTGAATCTACTATAAGATGTGTGTGACCTTAGTAAACCGCTTGTACTTTCTGGGCCCCAGCTTCCTTTGCTAAATGAACAGGACTGGCAGACTAAGAGTGCTTTAACATCCTTTAAAATAGATCCACAAGCCTAAGATAATATCACTATCGTTCCAATCGTCTTTTGTCAAAAACTTCAAACTCACGACCCAGAGGTATTTCTATCAAGAAGTATGAGCACTGTCTGAAGTCCACCCCCTGCAGACTCCACTAGTACAAAACAGAGTAGAACATCATGAAAAGTTTCAGGCAGTTACAAAGTTCTTTGCTTCATGCAAGTCAAAAATGAAAACTGAATAAAAATCATGATGTCACCCTTATCTTTAAACACACACACTTAACGTGTTTGTATCCAGTAAGATTTGGCAGATATGATCTTATGGCACTGAAGATTTGAAGCTCATCCTCTTAGCTTTCCAAAGTCAAACCTTGCAATAAATCTTGCTAGTTGTGTGGCCTCATCTTCGGCCAAAAGACTGGAGAAGCTCTGGGTGGTGAACATGTTGCCAATGCTTGTGTTGTTTTGGTAGAAAACTCCAGAAGAGGAGCTGCAGCCAGAAAGCTCTCCTGCCGAAACTTCACCCCCCAAAGATCCTCGGAACCCTTTAAAGATCAGGCCAGTCTCCCAGCCCTTGGTGAACCCAGCCGTGAAGAACGAGGTCGAAGAATGTGAAACGTGGATAGACAGGTTCAGGAAGCTGGAAAACGCCCTCTACCTGTGTGATCTGAGTAACACAGGTGAAGTATGAATTTTAAAGCTGGCATAGCTTTCTAATTGTATTCTAGTCTAAAAGCAGGCACCTCATTTTCTTTCACCTCTTGAACAAATGATACACTTAGTATACAAACCATGTGCCCTGCACTGTGCTGAGCACATCGGGAAATATGAAGATGAATCAGACCTGAATCCCATATCAGGTTGATTATAATTTCTTTGTGTTCCCAGTGCCTTCTGCACCCTACTGCCAAAAAGTAAACTCGCAATCCAATTTTATAATTCCCCTGATTAAAATACTTCAGAGACACCACACTGCTAAGAGAATGAACTCCAAACTCCTTACCAAGGCTGTCTGGTCCCTATCCACCTGGCCAATCTCTTCTCCGACTATTGATAGTCTCTCAGCATGTCCTGCCCAGTCATAATGAATAACTTACCTTGCCTCAAGCAGGCCTTGTCTCACACATGCCTGTGCCATTTCTAACTCCCAGCCTTTCATCTGAGCTGTTTGTTCCCCCTCTACCTACCCCACCCCCTGCCAACTCCCCATCTTGTCCTCTGGCTAATCAATGCCTTAACATCTTTTATGTTTGAATTCAAACATGATTCCTCTGAGACTCCCAGACAGATCTAGGCCAACTTTCCTATGGCCTCTTAGGATTCTTTAACATTCATCATCATTTGCGACATATTGTATGTTTTTATTTAGGGACTTACTACTATCTCCAGTATACTATATTCCTTTTTTATCCCTGGCACCTTGCATAGTGTTTTTATTTTAGGAAACAAATACATGAGCCAATGTGCATAAATAACCAAATTCAAAATAGATGGTGATAAATGTTTTAGAGTATGCTATGTGGGCATTCAGAGAAAGGTGAATTTCTTTCTGGCGGGGTCATCAGGGAAGGCTCTGTTAATGTTAAATCAATCATTAAACTTAAAATGCAGTTTGGTCACAAAGGAATGAAGTAGCCTTTTCTGGCAAAGGTGCAAATGCTGTGTGTGAAGCTCAGTGCAAGGTGCTCAATATGGGGCTATTAAAAAGAATATTAAATGATAAAGATGGAAATAGAATGGGGCCAGATATTGAAAGATTTTCAATGCCAGACTAAGGAATTTGGAGTCAATTCAAAGATAATGAGAGTACCAAGAGTTTCTAAGCAGAGGAGTGATGTGATAAAGTTGTACCTCAGAAGGATCCTTGATGACTATGTGCAGAATGAAAGAGAAAGTGAAATAAGGGAACGTGGAAAGGAGAGAAAGAAGGAAGTCTAGAACCAGGTCAGAAACCTGGGAAAAGAGGGAGCAGATAGAAAAGCACATGGTCCCAAACTGTCATATTTACTTATGTAGCATGGTTCATGAAGAGTTGGTGTACGCATTGGTACCGTCTAGAAGTAATCATATGGCAATAGCAATGTCTGTCTTTTCATTCTCTTTGTGTGTTTTTGTTTTGCTTTGAATTTCCAAGGCAACTTAATTCTAGACCACAGGAAATATAATTGCCATACCAAATCCAATGACTTTTAATAATTATACCTAAGAAAAATAAAACTTGAAAATTTTAACTGAAAGACTCATCTGGTTGAATTATAAAGTTATTTATTAAAAATCTTTTATGAGCCAACACCGTGTTAGAGGCTGAACCAAGAGGAAAACCGAAAAGGGTGAGACATGGTCTTTGGCCTCAAGGAGCTTACCTTTAGGTATGGCACAGAGACTGGCAGTAGTTCAATGCCAGTAAACAAACAAACAAAATTAAAATACAACATTAAGTATTACAAATGAAAGCACATGGCTAGGCATGGTGGCTCACGCCTGTAATCCCAGCACTTTGGGAGGCTGAGGTGAGAAGATCACTTGAGTCCAAGAGTGAGACAAATGAAGGCACAAATGAGAGTTCAAGAGTCAAAAGGAAAGCGAAGGTCTGAAAGGAGGCTTACCATCCAATGCGAGGCGGGGACCCAGAGAGGGCTCCACGGGAGAGAAAGAACTTGAGCTGAGGCTTCAGATGACGTAGGCTTTGGATAGTCAGAAAGGTCATTCTGAGTTTGAAGTCGTCTTCTGCAAAAGTTAAAAGGTGGAATGTGTATGATGGAGAAGAGAGTAGGAAGACAGGACTGGAGGTGCACATTGGATGTACAGTAAAGTGAAGAACCTATTATGAACCCTGAGAGATAGGATGAGGCTTCATTCTCTACCTAATATCCAGAGATACATGCAGAGGAGGGCATAATGTAAACTAAGATGGATGATTTAGGGAAGGTACTGGAGAGAAGGAGATAAAAAGGTTGTTGAAATAACCCTGAGTCTAGGTATTCATACCAGTGCTATGAGAGTGGTGATGGGGTTACAAGCAATAACAAAACAATTTTTTTTTAAAAAAGACACTTCTAAAGAAACAAATGCTTAGTTGTGACAATGGATGATGGATCATAAACTTCGTTGCTAAGAGACTCTCCAAAGGCTGGGAGCTTTCTCATACTTCTGAACTGTTCTGAGGAAAAACGGAGTTTGTTGACTTTGGAAGCAGATTCCGACAGATTTGAAATGCCTTTCTCATGGCCTCTTCACTATTTACGCCTGTTTTCTCTGTTTCCATGAAATTCATTAGTACCTCAACAGCCAAGGAATGTGTCAGCCAGATCTGGGAAAATCTACAACTCTTTAATGAGGAAAGAGGATTAACTGAGGTCACTTTGTTAGTTTATTAACCCACAGTACTTAGCAGACCACCGTAGCCCCATTCTAGATGCTGAGCAGATGATACCTGCTTTGCCCATGGATGAATCACTGTTCTTTATTATGTGCAAAGAAATATGTAGGCCAGCATGTTCTTCATCCAGGATGAGGACAGGCCATCCATCATCACATCACTGTTTCTGGGAACCCACTGTGCTTATTCTCTAATGGGGGTTGTCAACAAAATAGCCTTGAGGAGAAGGGATAAGGAATGACTATGAATAACTGGCCATGTTTTCTAAAGAAAAAAAGATTGGTTGAGATAAATGTCTGGGTGAATGTTGCATTTGGAATTTTTCCACTGAACTAAAGGCTAGATAGAAAATGTTTTAGAGTTCAAGGAGGAAGAATGCAATGAGAGCCTTAAAGAAATCCCTCTGCATGAGTCTGGACTTTACATACACTACATCACTAAATCCTCACATCAACAACATGCTGAAGGATTAGTATCCTTATTTACAGAGGAGAAAGCCAAGCTCAAAGTGGTACAATAATAGCCAGTAGGATAGTGAGCCATAACTCAAGCCCAGCACTCTGTGAATCCCTGCTACACCAAGTCCTATGACATACTAGAAAGAGCACAAGATTTTGCTTGTTTTTCTAATCAGAAGATTTAGATTCAAATCCAGACGCCACCAGTGGTTGATCCGTAAAAGCCAGTCACTTCCATTCTCTGAGCCTGTTTCCTCATCTATAAAATAATACTGATAATAATGAAACATAATTCCCAGCTTTAAGAAAGGATCAAATGAGATAAGAGACTGAAAGTTATTTGTAAACCGTACAGTGAAGTGGATTTTAAAAAGGTTCTTATGGTCGGGTGTGGTGGCTTGTGCCTGTAATCCCAGCACTTTGGGAGGCTGAGGGGGGTGGATAGACTGAGGTCAGGAGTTCAAGACCAGCCTGGCCAACATGGTGAAACCCCTTCTCTACTGAAAATACAAAAATGAGCCAGGCATGGTGGTGGACGCCTGTAGTACCAGCTACTTGAGAGGCTGAGGCAAGAACATCACTTGAACCTGGGAGACCTGGGAGACAGAAGTTGCAGTGAGTCGAGATCACGCCACTGTATTCCAGCCTGGGTGACAGAGCCAGGCTCCATCTCAAAGAAAAAAGAAAAAAAGAAAAAAAGCGTTCTTATTATTTATTTCGTTTTGGTTCTGGTTGGAAAAGACAGGCTTTCCAACACTAAGATGGATTGTAAGGGCTATTTTATGCAGCTGTTCTGGGCATCCCCTAATGACAGAGTAAATTAGACGGTTACAAATTTCATTCTTTTCGACTTTTTGCTTGACTCTAGGAATCTTCTATCAAGCTTAGAAGATAGAAAATACCACTGTGATTCCTAGATGTATTTTTAACATAACTATTAATTTTTAATTAAAATATAAACTAAATGATGTAAATGGTAATAATAATTATATGTAATGTTTATATATTTTTAAATAATATTGATGATATAATTATTACAATTACCACATTATTGAGTGCTTACTAGTACTGGATACTGTATGAACTTAATATTTTATTGATTTTCACAGAATTTACCCCTATTTTCTCTTTCCTCTTTCTTTACCTCTTTTTTTCTTCTTTTGACATTTATTTACTTATTTATTTGAGACAGGAGCCTCACTTTGTTGCCTGAGCTGGAATGCAGTGGCATGATCATGACTCACTGCAGCATCAACCTCCCAGGCTCAAATGATCCTCCCACCTTAGTTGACGCATGCCACCACATCCAGCTAATTTTTCTTTTTCTTTTTTCATTTCTTTTTTTTTCTCTGATAGATATGGGAGTCTTGCTTTGTTATACAGGCTGGCCTTGAACTCCTGGCCTCAAGTAATCTTCCCATCCTTGACCTCCCAAAGTGCTGGAATTACAGATGAGCCACCACACCTGGCCACTTTCTTGCTTGTTAGGCAAGGTGTTACTGTGTTACCCAGGCTAGAGTGCAGTGGCTATTCACAGGTGTGATTATAACACACTATAGCCTTGAACTCCTAGGCTCAAGAGATTCTCCCATCTCAGCCTACTGAATAGCTGGAGATATGTGTACACATCACTGTACCTGGCTAATTATCTCTATTGTAAAGCTGAGGAAACTGAGGCTCAAAAGTTAAAGTAATCTCCCCAAGGTCTTACAGTCATAAACTTATTCCAAATCCATGCCTTGTATTTCCAGAGGCAGGGTATGAGGAAATGGCCAGAGGAAGCAAACCTAGACAGGACTGAGAACAGCCATCCTAACCAGAGAACTTCGAAGATGCAATTGGCCAACTTAAAGAATGAAGTTTACATAAATGAAAGGACCACTGTTTTGATGAGAGAGGTATAAAATAAATAGGCAATGGACAAACCAGAACAGAATAGAAAATGGTCATACTGGAATAGAACAGAATAGATTAGGACCCCACCTGTTGTGGCCTACGGTTAAGAATAACCATTAGACAATAGTGGAGAGGGTGGCACCATGCTCAATAGTGCTTGCACATTTAAAAACAAGTAATATTTTATATCTTAACCTGAGATGATAGGTACCTACCACTGCCCAACTCTAATGGACTAGTAGTGGCTTTCTGCAAAGTGACAAGTCACTGCCTCTGGATTCTTTAAGAGAGAATTTCAGTATCACTCTTACAGTTGTGCACACATAAAGGAGTGTAAAGGAGGTCAGGGACAGTGGCACATGCCTTAATCTCAGCACTTTGAGGCCTAGGTGGGAGGATTGCTTGAGCTCAGGAGTTCAAGACCAGTCTGGGCAACATAGTGAGACTTCATCTCTACAAAAAATAAAAACGTTAGCTTAGAGTGGTGGCACATACCTGCAAACCCAGCTACTCATGATGGTTAGGTGGGAGGAACAATTGAGCCCAGGAGATCGAGGCTACAGTGAGCCATGATTTTGCCTCTACTCTCTGGCCTGGGCAACAGAGTAAGACCTTGTCTCAAAAAATAAATAAATAAATAAATGACCCCTACTTGAAGCAATCTCCTCCCCGTCATTTCATAATGTATTGTAGTGGTTAACCTTAGGCAATCAAGAGACTTGCAGTCTCTCGGCTTTAGTTTCTCCCTCTATGAAACGGGTTATTGTAAGGATTCGATTAGTTAACATTGGTGAAATGCTTGGAGCAGTTCCTGGGACATAGTAAATTTTATATTTAAATATTGGTTATTATCATTATTATTATGGTTAATTTTCTGCATAACTTCTCTCTTCCGTGGGTCAGAGAACTTCCAGAGGTAGCATAACAATTCTTTAAATCCCCTATATTACCAAACACCGTATCTGACACACAGAAACTCCCAATTAGGGGCTTGTATATGACTTATTGATCTTCAGTGATACCATGATCCACATTGCAGCTCCTCCCAACAACCATCAAAATCGACCCACTCGATCTTAACGTGGAAAGCACACTGACATTGGTGTTGGTGTATATAATGTGTAGGTACCAGAGCATATCTTGCAATCATACACGTTACCACCTCTATTATGCAGATTCAAACTCTGAGCTATGAGAAGTTAGATGCTGGCCGGGTGTCGTGGCTCCTGCCTGTAATCCCAGCACTTTGGAAGGCTGAGGCGGGTGGATGACGAGGTCAAGAGATCAAGACCATCCTGGCCAACATGGTGAAACCCCGTCTCTACTAAAAATACAAAAAAAATAGCTGAGCGTGGTCGCGTGTGCCTGTAGTCCCAGCTACTCAGGAGGCTGAGGCAGGAGAATTGCTTGAACCCGGGAGGTGGAGGTTGCAGCGAGCCGAGGTCCCACCACTGCACTCCAGCCTGGCGCCTGGTGACAGAGCAAGACTGTCTGAAAAAAAAAAAAAAAAAAAGAGAGAAGTTAGATGCTTTACTTGTGATTGCACAGCAAGCTGGAGGGAGTCACAAGGCAGTCAATCCTCTGCATCTTTGCATTCTGCATCTACAGATACAACCTACCATATATAAAAAATATTTGAAAAAATAGAAATAATGTGACAACAAAAATAATACAAATTTTAAAACACAATATAACAACTATTTACATATCATTTGCATTGTATTAGGTATTACATGTAATCCAGAGATGGTTTAAAGTACACAGGAGAATGTGTATAGATTAGATGCAAATACTACTCTATTTTATGTTGGGGGCTTGCGCATCCATGAGTGTTGGTATCAGTGTTGGGGAGAGGAATATCATGGACCCAATCCCTGCGGATGCTAAGAAACATCTATAAATACGTTTAGAGAAATGTATTTTAAATATAAGCTGTTTAATCCCTCCATATTTTGGAATATGTTTGGAGACTTTAACAAGATAAAAAGAAATCAGGACAATTAGCAATTACTTTTACTAGGCAGCCCAGTGTTTCAAAAATTGGCCATTGGCTTTACAAGTTTCATAGCTACAAAGAAAAGTTTAAATTGCTTTAGAATTTATCTGTGGCTCTTACTGGATCCCATCTTGTTCTCTCTCCCCTGAAATCACCCTCAGATTCTTCCTGAAATCTGTGATGCGTACCCACAACTACAAATATTTTTAAGATGTCACTTGATTTTTAAGAAGCTTAAAGTTGCAGAATATTAGCATTTAGTCTTTACCTGGAAGTCATTCAAGCTAATATATAGTTTTCTCTGTTTTCCCTCCGTCCTCTTTAAAAATCCTTCCACCTACCCAATCCAATCACAGGAGTTCTGGAGAAGGAACAAGCCAGACGCCTCATTCACAACTACAATCTCATTTACAACCTGTCCCTGAGCCCTCGGAAAATCGACCAGGCCTTGCGCAGATTCCGTTTGGGAGAAAATATGCTCTTGGAGCCAGCACTGCGGTACTTAAAGGAGCTATGATAACAAGCCCATATTGTGAGAACAGATGTTTCCCTTATCTCCCTTTTTACCCGGACACGTGTTTCTCCCCAGCCTGAGTGCAGTGGCGGAGGCATTGTCAGAGTGGAGGCCAACGCAGATATTGTAGATGCTTTTGATTTGGGCTTGGTTTCTGGCTATGACACTTGCCCATAAGCAGCTCAAAGTGATCAGAGGAAACCTAGTTTTCTCTTCTGATGTGGCAAGAACCCAGCTATTTAGAATCTCCTTCTGTTTTAATAAAGCTTATTATTAATATTACATGTTTGATATTTTTCTGCATTGCTAATCAAACAATGTTATTTCAAACCCCACAATTCCACAGAGTAAAAAAAAAAAAAAAAAAACATTACATGTTGCCCCTTCCCCACAGTGCCTAGAACCTAGTAGACCTGTATATATCGTTTTGGATAGGTAAATCACCTTTTCTCCTGGTCATTATTCTAGGATGGATTTCCACATTAGAAGAAAAATAAAAGTATTACCAATACATTATCTTAATCTTAAGCAGTTGTAGAACAATTTCAAGTGAGGTTTTCTCAACAAGTCCAATATTTTCTGCAGTACAAAACTAAACAATGTTACACTGTCTCCAGTGATATTTTCCCAAAGTCCCAGATGGAAGTTTTGAGGAAGGACTCCTTGGGACAAAGGGTTTTGGGAATAGGTAACATCCTCTGCTCTGTCTGGGCAGGAAACCCAGGTGGAACTTTCCACCAGTTCCCATAGTTCTTCTGTTCTTAACATCCCCCGACTTTGCACCTCCCATCCAGCACAAGCACACAGTTACACACGTATCACACCATCCAGGTAGCATGAGCTCATTGAAGAACACTGGCCTGGAGCTTCAGAGACAATGTGCTCCCAGCACCATCACTAACACTGGGTGACCAGGGTGCTGAGTTTCCAAACTGTGTGCTAGACAAAATGAACAAGTTAGGTCAAGGGTAAAATCAGACAGAAAACCCTCTGATTATCCCTTTCTATCCATTTTATAAAACGAGGTGCTTCATGTACTCTTATGGACAAGGCCTCAAGAACAAAACTATGTGGATCCACTAAAATCAGTGCTCTTTAAGGATCTTCTAGTCTGACCTGCTTTGGTTTTTATAATCCTTAAGTTGCCCAGAAAAAAATAACTCTTGAAGCCGACTGTTGAAGACGACCTTTCTAGAACGCTTGGACTTTTTAACTGCCTTTTAGATTCAAAAGAGTGAACAAATAGACATGGCTTTTTCATCCTACCAAAATGCCAAGTAAGGGAAATTAGAACAGCAGGTCAAAAAACTTAATATGCATTGAGCAACTGTTGTGTTTGAGGAACCTGACGTATTTTGTTTGGTCCATCTCTGACAATTCAATGAGCCAGGTTTCACAGCTCTGTTTCACAGATGAGGAAACAGGCTCAGAGATGTGAGGATAAGAAAACTGTTGGGTTGTGCCAGTTAATATTTGTCAGAAGGTTAGTGCTTCCCTGGAAGGATAGGTCAAATGATAGGGAAAATGTCCCACTTTACCCTTCTTTTCTGAGAGTAATTGGGTTGGAGAGGCAGTTTGGGTAAAAGAAGGCCCTAAACCTGAAGTTGGGGTTATTAGACAAAATCATAAGGCCCTGAACAGCAATGATTTTACCTTGTCCAATTCTTAATATCGAGTATCTAGTATAGTTTCTGATAAGTAGCCTCAGTATCACCACGCTACACAAATGCAGGGGCTGCATTTACATAGGAATACAGCATGAAAAGTGCCTCAGAGCCATGTGACCACAGGTTATGCATAACCTGTATCCTATAGTCTTAGCTAAATGAATACTTCTATAAGTGGGGTAAATTTGCCAGATCTAGATCCACAGTCACTCCACCACCTCGCCCCCACTCCCGTATTTCCACAGAGAGTAGAAAAAGAATAAACAGGCTTCAAAAACAGCCAAAATCTAGCGCTTGCACTTAGTGGGTGGCGGCCTTGACAAGTTGCTTAATCCCCTGGAGTTCAGTTCCTTCATCTATAAAACAGAAGCAATCGCATCTGTTTGTAGGATTGTTATAAACACTGAAAGCAATTCCATTTGGACAGTTCCTTGCATGCAGTAGAGATAGACCTTTTTTATGTCCTTTCTCTTAGCTGCTGAACATTCAAGAAGTTTCCTAATAACTAAACAATGGTCTATGTGAAATGGCATAGGGAAGTCAGGCCACTACTACAGCAAGAACAAATTTTGAGATGTATCTGCCTTCTAGAGTCAAGTACCAATTACTTTTGCATCATCTCCTATCTGTAATTCTCCACTACTTTACCCCAAGGGGTGTGTGTGTGTGTGTGTGTGTGTGTGTGTGTGTCTTAAAGAAAAATTTATTCTGATTCTTGTTAAAGTCATATGGCAGGTTTTATTCAGAACTATCACAATAGATATAGGATGTACTGCAATGGAGTTTTCAGTAGGGGAGAGATATTGGGCTCAACTCTAAATACAAGAAAAAGTGGGAATTATAATGAAGGAGCACTGGAGAGGGGTGTTGGTGGACAGAAAATTACTAAGAAATGCTAGGAAGTCATTGTGCTTCAGAATATCATAATGATCTGTATGCTGGAACTTAATGGTTTACTTATAGAAAGTCTGTTACTTTTTTCCCTTTTTTCTCAGAGTTGTGTCATTGTGAACTTCTAATAAACACTGCATTGGGAAAGTCCAGTGTCAATCTTGACCAGTGTCCTCCAGCAAAACCTTCTTCAGTGGGTGTCTGTGGATAGTGGTCTCGTTAACCTTCGGTGCACTCTGGAGATGCTTGTGTCAATTGGGTATGTCCCAACTCCCCCAAAAGCCTCAGCCTTAAAGAAAGGGCACAGAATGACAAAGGCAAGATCTTACCATCTGGGCAGACTCTTTCCCAGACATGTGACCCTGCACAAGTCACTACTTACCCAAAAGCCTCATTCATATTAAATGAGATAATACATGCAAATTGCCTAGCACTATGCCTGGCACATAGGCATGCTCCATAAGGGAAAACTAGCTTATTTTAGTCTTATACAGAATTTCATTTTACCCCATCCAATTGGCCAAATGGTTGAATGCCTTTTCCAGGTACAGACATCTTCCAAGCCCACAGATGGTTCGCCGACTGTGTGGTCCTGGAGGGCACAGAATATGTGTTCTACATTCCTGTTTCTCATTCTCTCTCCTATACTTAGTCCTCAAAGTAAACCAACAATGTTAGCATTACCCGGCCTATTGTACAGGGGAAAAACAGAGGCTTGGGATAGTATATGTACTTGCCTAAGGACTTACAGCTATGAGTGACTGAGCCAGGATCAGAAGCCCATCTTATATAACTACAAGCTCCTCACTGCTGTGGTGACCACAGTTAGAGCAAATAACCCATACAATTCTCTTTAGCATGTGTGGTCTGTCACTCCCAGCAAGTCTGGAGGTGACTGCAAGCCAGGGCCAACATCTTCCTGTCTTTGTGGCCAACGCAGAGTTCAGATTCACCGCCGAGTGGGCACCTGGCAATCATCTGCTGAGTGGAGCCCCCACAGGAACATTTTGAAAACCCAACAGCTTTTTGCCCTCTTCTCATGCTCCAGCTTCATCACTGCCTTCTGGGAACTGGAACAAAGGCGGTTTTCAGGACTCTGGCGTGGTATGTTCACACTATCCAAAGCACAACTGCAGAGCTGGTGCAGTCCAAAGAGTTTGCTAAGTGCTTGCTGACTCTTCTGTGGAATTTCCCAAGATCATTAAGAGAAACAATAACAGGGGATTTGATATTCTAATTGGGATCAGAAATTGGACAGCTTTGGAGCTGGCCAGAGAACTGTGACGCTCTGAAAACAAATACTTTCCTTTCTTCTCTCCCTCTCTTCACTTCCCTCTCTTCTAAGAGCCTTTTCAGCTACAGTTCCAATGCTCCTTAGCAACAAAGGCGGGGTTCCCAGAGTCGGGTGTGCCTTAGGAATGCCAGCCATTCCTCTGATTAGCATTCAGGGGCCCTCATCTGCCTGCACAGTTGGCCACGGGACTGTGCAAAAGGCAAAGTGGCTTGTGGGAGGCCCAGCATTAAGCGTGGTTTGTTGGGAAATGGGAAACCTCCACAAAGAGTTTCCAAACAAAAGGCATCAATATTATTTGTGGAGCCATCAGACTGCCTGGGGCACAATATGGCTCTGGCTGGGCCACATGCTCTCTCTCCAGGTTCTGTGTGAAGGCTTAGTGGGGCTCCCCAGACACCTCTTAGCCAAGAATGCTAGCACACTGGAATGTCTCCCACCTCTTCTTTTCTCTCCTGTCCTGTCTCTCTCCAGACTCAGTTTACCCAGGATGGACAATGGGTGGATTCCATGGGTGGATTCCAACTGGCAATAGGAGTGCCCAGAGGAAGAAGTTGACAAAGGGTAAATGGTCAGATGGTAGGACAATCGCAAACAGATGGTGCTGCTGGGAATGTATTCCAGGCAAATTCACAGGCAGATTGAGCGCTGACAAAGGCTGATCAAGACTTAGCTGGTAAAGAGAAACTGGCGCTTTGAACCAAGCTCTTGCTCAGAATATACACCCCACTCTCCCACACAGCTTCAACAGCTACACAAGGGTGACACCTAGCCTAGTTCTGACTCACCCAGATTCCAAAATACTGGTCAATAGGCCAATCTCTGGAAGATTACAATCAGCAAAGCTAATTCCCAACATTCTCATAGAATCCACCCTAAGCAGGGCTTCCTTCAGCCTCCCTATGCTTTGACGCCATCAGGGACGTGGATCCTGCTACTTGTCATCTTTTGCTTTCTGCTCTCTGGACAACTCCAACTTGTTCTTCTAAAACAAGTCCCTCTCCTAGTCCCCTTTTTCTCTCCCTTGTGGCCAAAGAGAATGCAAAATGTGATCACTAATTGTAGCAACGACTAAATCTGCGCCTGGCCCTTCTAGGCATCAGGAATAATTAAAAAGAAAGAAGAAAAGGAAACCTTATTTCTGTCCTCCAGAACTGCCTTAATTTGGGAGGGATTTGGCAGGGGTGGATTTTGGGGAACAGATGTGTAGGCAAGTGTATCAGTTTGCTAGGGCCGCCATAACCAAGTACTGCAAACTGGGCAGCTTAAACAACAAAACTATATTATTTTGCAGTTCTGGAGGCTAGAAGCCCAAATCAAAGTACTGGAAGGGTTGATTCTAAGGGCCACAAGGGAGAATTTGTTTCATGCCTCTTCTTTGGCTTAATGTCTTCAGTATTCCCTGACTTGTTGAGGTGTGACCTTGATCTCTGCCTTCACCTTCACATTGTATTTTCCTTCAGTATGTGTCTCTCTATGTCCAGATTTCCCCTTTTCAGTATGACACCAGTCATATGGAATTAGGGCCCACCAGAAGGATGAAGGGCCTCATTTTAACTTGATCACCTCTGAAAAGACTAGTTCCAAATAAGATCACATTCTGAGGTGCTGGAAGTTAGGACTCCAGCAGAACTTTCATGCGAGGATGCAATTCCACCTATGAGAGCAAGGAGGTAAATAACTGCACTTGGGTGATGGGCATTTTCTTACATGTACCCTGGGAGTAATGAGTGCCCAAAAGAAGGAGTAAATAAATAAATAAATAAATAAACAAATTCATTCAATTCTCCACTTGAGTGAATCAATGGGAGCTTATTGGGGGACAAGAGGCTTGGGCTCAGCCTGGAGTGTTGAAATGGATTTTGCCAGGTAAGTGAAGGGAGATGGCCTTTCCAGGAAAGGGAGGAGCCTATGCAAGCCACATATTATCTCTTTTCCACCTGATGTTTTTTTATGATCTGTTGTTCACCCCCCTACAACACGCACAAGCTCCCTAGGTTGGAAATACTATGCTCCCCCTCCCTTGATAAGGCAGGATTGGGATCCTTTCCTCACCATGGGTGCTCCCCTCCAGAGAATATTGAACATAGGACTCCAGAAGTACTAAGGGAGCCCCAAGCTAGAGGAATTTGACCTCTGACATTCGCATGACTGAAATATAAATCGTCTGTTTCATAATGAGTGACTCCCAGCAATTGAAGGGTGACTATTGCCTGAGGTTGGTGAGCATTTCCATAAGACCTTCCAGTGCCCTAACCCCAAAAGGTGATAATTCTGAGTCACCTGTGTGGTCTATTCTATTAGTTTGTAAAATAACTGTTGTTCAGTTTGTTTCCTCCGCTCAGAGGATGATACTTTCCAGCCCCACTGAGGTCGGTCACGCTTGGCCCACGACTTACAACTTGCCACCCAGTGAGAGAATTAACCCTATTCTGTTGAGCCTGATCACTTACTTTAGTCAGTGAAGGTTGGTAGAAGTAACAGGTAACTCCTAATAGCAGCTTTAAAGGATATTATGTGGTTCTCCCATGTTCTCTTTTTCTACATCAATAAGCCTGTGATACCAGCCTAGGACCCAAAGTAAAGACAGCATGGAGCACAGTAGAAGTCAGCATCAAAGGCATCAACATGAATATACACGTAAACAAAAATAATCCTTTGAACATAAACAAAAAATAAGCCACTAAGGATTTGAGATTGTTACCATGGCAGAAGCTTACTGATACACTCTGGCAAGTAAAGGGAAAATGAACATAATTCCCAGCAAGAGCCTTTTACACACTGCAGCTTGAAATGCCCATTTGAAATCTTCTGGCTTTCCCTCTCCAACCCACTCACGAAGTCTTTGTTTCCTTAGCAAAACTGGCAGAGGTAGATAGCTGTCCACCTAAATTTGTGCTCTTTCTCTCATAATGGGTAGTTGAAGGTGGAAAGTAGTTGTCAAGCAGGGATTCATTTCCAGTCCTTCTCGCAAATAGACATGGCTTCTTGGCTAGTTCTCACTAGTGGAATGTGAACTAAAGTAATACGTGTTCCTTCATGGCTAGATAGTTTAAGAAGCAACAGGACCTTATCCACTCTTTGTCCTTCCACCATGCTCTTCATGAAAAAAACAATTCTACTTCTTTATTTACTTTCAGATGCCTGTAGATGTGTCTCAGAGTGTGTTCCCTGGAATATTAAAGCCAGGTGATGCTTTTCCAGACAGGTGTTCAATGATCAAATTTAGGAAACACCGTAGCCTATATCCCTGCCCCTTCAGTAAGTCTCAATGCCCAAGGACTAACACAATAAAAACAAAACCAAACAAAAAGTCGAATTATTCTTGTTTACTCCAAATTAATTTGACCAAAGTCATTTTTATTTTCAAATATACCATTTTAGCACTTCTCAGAACTAGTGCTGTATGCAAGACACTATAGGAAATGCTTTCCTAGGTGAAGTTTCAGCACCTTAAGTCTTTTAAGTCACCTACCACACATATTCATTTAGCAAGTACATTTAAAGCATGCTCTATGTCCCAGGCCCTGTGCTCCCAAAGTGTCAGGGCCTCAAATAGGACCTAGCCTATCCAGAATATGAAATAAATATTGTTAAATAAATTTTTTATATTAGTATACAAAACTGTATTCTAATTGCATGGCTGCCATTACCCACCCAATAAGACCAAATGCAGCTTGGCTAACATCTTGCTAGAAACAAGCAGCTCATTGACCCTTTGCCTCACTGCTGCCCATCCCTCCTGCCTCATCTGCCTCTGTTTTCCCATCTTTATTTCAGCCACATGGACAACTCATTGCTTCCAAGACATTATGCATGTTCCTGGCTTTTTGCCTTTGCACATGCAACTTTCTCTTCTTGCAATACCCTTTTCTCTCACTTTCAACTTCTAAATTCCTTTTTGTCCTGCAAGAACTAAATCAAAGATCCCCTACTGTATAAAACTTTCCGTATCTCAAACCCTGACCTTCACCTTCCACTTTTAACTTCATATGTGTGAACCTCTGAAAAAACAGCCCATCCCAATTAAGTCATATCATCTGTTCCCACCAGGGCTGACCTTACTTAACAACACTTTCTACTCCTTACTCAGCCATGGCACCACATGCCCTTAAATTCAGCATGTGGGAGGGAGATTAAAGGAAAAGAAAAGCGGGCAGGAAAGGTATTCTGCTCTTTAGGAGCCAGGAGTGGAGGTAGGAATGGAAGACGTTACAGAGAGATTGACTTTGAATTAATCTGAAAAGACATACTAACAATCAGAACTGATGAACAATGAAGTAGACTACTCTATAAGGTTTTGGTTGCTTCCTGAGATGGACTCATGACGGATGAAAATCGATTCACGATGGGAAAGATCAGTGGTCCCTTTCAAGTCGTGTTGTGAAGGATCTGAGAATTTGCCAGGTCTTGGCCTCATTAACCCAATGGCAGAAGGGGAGAGATAAGGTACTACTACCCCTGGGCTAAATTTGTGGTCTCTGCTCTTTTGTATCCAGAGTCATTCTAGTAACCACATCAGCATCTTCTCCAGCTGACTTGTGGTCCAGAAGGCCCTGTCTAACTAAACCCCTGCTATTTCTCTGCCATACATCGAACAAAGTACAATGCACACTGAGAGTTTCCAGAGTGCTCCTTCAAAAGTCAGAGTATAAGTTGGATCTCAGGCTCTGGAAACTCCCACTCATGATTCCTCCTACCTCCTGGAGGGATGAATCTCTGACCAGGTCAACCATGGTGACCTCAGCATTACCTAGGGCGTTTCCCAGGGTGCCCTCTATCCTCAGAACAACACACAGGAACAGTCGGGGTGGAGTGGAACACAAGAAGAATGGTGACCATCTGCAGATGCAGATGCAGAGACTCAGAGAAGTGCTATGACTTTGCTAAAGTTACAGGAGGAACTGGAGATAGAAGTGAAGACCTGCTTTCCTTTTGCACAGCTCCTGGTGCCCATTATTTGCTAGACCCACCAGTCCTACTGCATCCTGCCTTACCATCCAGCTTCCAGCAGGAGGTTTGCCCTGTTCCAAGAGCCAGGTTGGCAGAGTGCAAGAAACTTTGTTCCCACTCAGTGCAGCTTGGGACTTGTTTCCTGCTGACTTGTGCCAAGGTTCACTGAACCTAAGGCAAGGGAAAGGAACTCTCAATATTGAACGCACACCATAGGCCAGGTTCCGTGGTCTAATCTAATACTTGTGACAGCCCTGAGAGGCGGGAATTCTTTCTACTTTATGAATGAAGGGGTGAGGCTTGGCAAAAGAGGGGTTTGGCCATTGCTTAATCACAGATCTTTCCAGCCCCAAGGCCTGTGATGACCACCACTTTGGGCTGCCTGGACGAACATGTAATGGCTTGGGTATAGCTTCTTTCTGGAGCTTCTAGTTATCGTGGGCCACTCTGTCTCTGGAAGGAAGAGGAGCTCAGCTCTGTCTACTTCTTTCTTTTTTATTCAATAAGCATTTACTGAGAGCCTACTATGTATAATGCCTCAGCGAATAACTTGAGTGAATTTCCAAAGATATGTCCAGATTTCCCTGGCAATGCTCTTATCCAAACACCACTAGACTTCCTTCCAATACTGACACTTACCTGGAATTGATCTGTGGATAGCTTTTCTCCCTAGTACTTAGGGGATCAGAAAATTTATGACCATTACTATCTACTTCTCTTCCACCTCAATCTCTCTCATCCTGAGAATGCCAATCAGCCAACACCCTGGATTTCCTCAGCTTTTTCTGGGATCCTGATGAGGCATTGTGACTTATTCCTATGTAGATAGCTTGGCTGTTCATTGATGTGAGGTCATCACAAGTACTGCAGACATACCACATGGACACGTTAGAACAAAGCATTTTTCATTCTTATCAATCCACTTGTCAGTTGAACACACGCAAACCCTTCACTGTGCTCGGTGCTGTACTGCGTACTGAGCACACATGGATGTGAAAGGCAACATCACAATCTATTAGAGAAGGCAGATACCAACAACGTTGAGTACGATGGTGTGCAAGTGTTGTGTGTGAGGAAAGACAGGAGTGCTCAGCCACAGCAGAGGGGTGCATGGCTCAACCCAGTAAGAGGAAGGCAGCTGCTGGCAGGGAAGGCTTCCTGGAGGATTTAGGATTAAGCAGAGTCCTGGGAAAGAAAAAGCAATTGGCCAGGATGGGGATAGGGTGGGGTATTTGGCTGCCAGGGATAAATTTTCTAGTAGAACAAGCAAGATAGTAGTGCCTCTGAGACACGAATTTGCCCTCTGTTCTGAGAACAGTAAACTGTGGTTACCTACACACGTGAGATGCCAGGTGAAAGTGAGGGAGGCAAAACCAGAGAAAATAGGAGCAGATCTTAAAGACCCTTGATGCCCTTCAAAGGCCCCAAACAGGCAGCAAAGGAGTGTGATGTGGTCAGATGAATGTTTTGATTACTTGGGGATCATTTGAGGAGACAGGTAGAGACTCAAAAATGAATGCAGGAAAACCTGTTACGTTCTACTTGTGTGACTTGGTCAAAACATTTAATGATACTGAATTTCAGTCTCTTCATCTGTAAAGTAGGCCTTTGCAGGAGCATTATAAGGGTTGGATATGACATATAGACAGCCTTACACACAGTGTCTAACACTGAGCAGGTCTTATAATGGTAGTTGTGCAATTTATAATGTTCGTGTTCTGTTATAATCTGATCATAAAGACAAAGGAACTTGCAGTGAGATCGGCCTTGCTTAGGAAGCGCATGAGGGATAATACCATCAGCAGAACAGTTTCAAGGGATTCACTGGCACACATGAGTAAATAATTTATGCTTTTGGACCATTTTTTAAAAGCCCCATTATTATTCCTACTCCCTGCCTCACAGTGACACTGGTAGTCACAATGCATTAGTTAATTTCATGGCCCTGTTGTGAATCTTACAATATTTCATCCCCTTAATTCAAAATATTCATTCCAAGTGGTTCCAACTTCGCAAATAAATAATTCCTGTTGGAAAATGGAGTTTTTCCATCTGCCCAGCCCATTTTCCATCTGTTCCTACAAGCTCATGGCAGGACAGAGCTGGGTCATGAGGCCCTGTTGATTAGTCCTGACTTAAGAAAAAATGGCTTTCTCCCAGATGGATTGTGCATTAGTGATAAAGATTAGTTTCCACTGTTATCAGTTACTATGTTATGAGACAGTTTTAAAGATCTGGGAAAGAATTAAAAAGCAAATGACAGATAGAAGAAAGAAGAGAAGTATTATGTTGACTTAGCTCCCACAATGAGCTGGACATTCTTCTAGGCACCATATACACCAACCCTACATAATTTCATAACTGCAACAACCCAGCAGGTATACGTGATTATGTCTATCTGACACATGAAGGAAGTAGAGATCAGAGGGACTTAAAAACCTGCCAAAGGTCACATAATTTGTAAACAAGACAGCTAGGGCTGATTGCTTCAAAACCCAGACTCATTCCACAACACCAGAGATTCAAAGAAGCATTGTGCTTTGAGAATGGAAAGTATATTGCCCAAAGAATTGTGATTCTGCTTTTTTTCAATAACCATGTAATATAATAGATGATCCCATGAAATAAAAGCAATTCATTTTCAGGTCTTTATGACAATGTGGAGCTAGACAAAGGAAGAGAGCCACTTACTGATAATCAGAATACAGATAGAGTCTCATCTCAGAAAAAGCAGTGACCTATGAATTGGGAAACTCCAACTCATAGCCTAGGATCCTCAATTTATTATGTTAACAGCAAGGGAAAACCACTTAACTGTCTGGACTTGGTTTCCACAACTGGAAAGGGATAGTTCAAATGGTGCTGCCTCTTCCAGACCTCACAAGGTCTAGAAGACACACCTCTAAGAAGCATGTAAGACTCCCAAGAGTAGTACAGTTTGTCAATGATGACATTCCATGCAAATATTAGATTTTTATTTGTGTCCCTGCCTGCAACAAAATAAGGAGCTTGTGTCAGAGTGTAAATCTATGCATTGAGAAAGTCTGGCAACAAAATATAGTAGCTGAACTTAATGGTCTACTTAGTGATGTAATTGATTTACTTCATCACAGACTAAGCAAATGGTCCATGGACCAATGCAAGCCTGTGACCCCCATGTTGAGTCTTGCTGTATAGACAACCTTGAAGAAAGCAGTGTGTGAGCACCAACAACAGAAGGCCTGGGAATGCAGTCTTAGTTCATTTCTTATGAATTTTGTATGACTTTGATCAACTTACTAAATCTCAGTTTCTTCTTTAGAACCAAGTTAACAATGCCAAATTGGTAGTTATGAAGAGGAAATGAGAATACATGTAGATGCTTAGCATAGAGCCTAGGATATAATAGCCTGCAGTGGGGGGGACATTATTTATTATTATCATCACCACCATCATCATCCACCCAAAGCACCTGTCCTCCTGATCTACCACAGTGTGTGGATTCCCAAAATCAGGTATATCTCAGCTGTTTGTCAAACCTCAAGGAGGTTGTGCCACTGACATCTAGTGAGTAGAGGCCACCGATGATTCAAAATGTCCTGTAATAACCAGGACAGCCCCTCACAACATGGCATTCTCCAACCCAAAATGTCAATAGTGCAGGGGTTGCGAATTTGACTCATTCCTTTGGGTTGAGTGAGGTCTCTGCCAATCAGATCAAGATTTAACAACAGATTTCAGGCATACCAAACCTGTGCTTTCATATTATCAGCCCTAAAAGAGATCTCTGATATTATATGGCCCCAAAATCGGTTTTACTGAAAGTAAACCTGAGAAGAACAAGAATTTATCTTCTACCTTTCCTATCCAGCACTAAAATGAACCTTCTGTTCCTTCTTTCAATTATCCCTCCTAAAAGCACACTTCCCCAGATGGATTAGAGAGACCCAAGGTCAAGGCCATACAGCTACCAAGTGAGGGAGCTATAATTGTATCCCATGCTTCCGGATCCAGTGGCTGAGGCTAAAGAAGGGGAAAGGTAGGATAGCCCAGGACGTCTGTAGTTCAGAGACCAACCCTCCACATCTCTTGACCCCTCGCCCCACAGAATCAGGCACAGTGGAGAAAGGCATTCATAAAAGAGTATAGTAGTAAAAAGCACTAGACTTTGATGTCAGATGGCTCAGAACTGTGTACCCTCTCTCTAACACTTTCTCTGTGTTATTGGCCAGTTATATGAGGCATAGAGCCCTACAATGTTAGCATTGAAATGACTTTAGACCACTTCAGGTGCACAGTTAGCTAAGTTCATTCTATCTCTACCTATTCATTCTATCTCTATCTATTCATCTATCTATCTATCTATCTATCTATCTATCTATCTATCTAATCTATCTGTATTTCTAACTCTATCTCTCTCTCCTTAAAAAAAAAAAAAAGGGGTCATGAAATGTACTTACCTCATAGAACTGTCTAAGATCAAATGGCACAAAAAATGCAATACAAGTTGTTACTAACGCTTAAAAGTACAGACTTTGGAACCACACATACTGAGTTCAAATCCTGGCTCTGCCAATTACTAGCTGTGTGACCCTGAGGAAGTCTCCAAAATGGGCACAGTAATATCAGTACCTGCTTCATCCTGTTATTGTGAGAATTTAGTGAGTCAGAATACCTAAAATGCACATAGAACAATGCCTAGCTTGTACCAAGTTTTATGCAAAGTATTAGCTGTTACTGTAACTAACTATCCTTTGTCCTAGTTCTTCCTAGTAAAGCTAAAAAGCCAACTAAATGCATTTTTAAGTAAACTGTAGAACTCTACAATGGCTAATAAGAAGGTAAGTTTCTTCTCCCAAACTCTGCCACGCTCACCTTCCTGTCAAATCTTATTTTAGTATTAGGAGGCAACATCGCCCTCTGCTGCCCAGAACTGAAACAGCACATTCACCCCAGTGCCGACTTCGTTGCTATCCCGTCCTTTCTGCTCTGCCAATCTTGCCTCCTGAAAATGCACTTCCCAGAGAGATAAAATGGCTTCTATGTACTAATATCATCAGCAAGGCATTTTCCTAGGCAGCTGACTCATGACTTTTTTTTTAATCAAAAGGAACTATCTTTCTAGGCTCTAGTTAAAATGGGAAGAGCTGCCTGTTCTGCTCTTCCCAATAGGAAGCGACATTCTGGAGCTCTGAGAGGGCACCCTCCTTACCTGCAAAAAAGATGTGGAGTTGGAGCACTATAACAAATTGTTCCCATCCACCAATCACTTTGTAATGTGGCTGTTTTCAAGGTAAACTCATTCGCCTTGTTGAACAGATGGGAAAAAAAAAAAAATCAAATCCTGTCTTTGCATATGGGACTCCCTTCAGAAAACTGTATCCCAGATTCAGAAGTGGGTAAACAGGCTTTTTACTGAGATGAGCCTGATAGCCTGAGTAACGTGGACTGTCTCTGTTTCCTCAGAAAGAAGGCCAGCATTCATTTAAAACCTACTAAACCAGACATTTTATGAGTGTTATCTCATTCCATCCTCCCAATAGCCTTGTAAGCTACAATTCATCATGCCCAGCAATAATGCAGGAACTGAGGCTGTGACAGATTTGAAAATGTGTCCCAAAGCCATACAATTGATAAATGCCAAAACCAAGGATTTTGGTTCGACTCTTGCTGACTCCAAAGGTCACCATACCTCAATGCCTCCCATGGACTCAAGGTCACACTGGGAAAACTGTGGCCTGCAGATTGAAGAGATAACACTAGAAATGATCAGAGAGTAGGAGTGTTTCATGTGTGGTTCAAAGAAAAGGGGATCCTCTATACTCCTATTCACAGGGAGTTTCTAAAGTGTCTGAGGTGGGGGACACCCCTCCCAGCCTTCCCCATGAAAGACTTGCAGTCATCAGGAAGCGTGGGAATTCACTCAGGGTGGTGGCAAAAATATTAAGGGAAAAATATAAGAGAAAGTCATAAAATATAGTCTCAAACTCTTTTAAAAGGCCTAAGGGTTTTTTCATAGTTTCAGTAAAAGTTTCGGCTAATGGCAGCCTAAATTCCTTTTACATTTAGTTAATAAAAAAAGCAAATAACCAGGAAATGTGGGGGAGTTTATCTAAATAACTTGTTTACTCAATATTGTCTTAAAACTAACCTTTAAGCCAAATGGCCCTCTCAAGGGAGGTCAGCCATGAATATTACCTACTGATAGTGTTTGCTTTGGGCATCAGAACCTGTCCTTTAATCTTTAACCTCTAGTGGTGTTAACTCAGCCTTTGTCAATTAAACTTTACTAAATAAATGCAAGTCTCACTGGCTGGTGGGGGCTGGTGGTTGCACCTGTTTACAACACTCTCCAGGGAGTCTGTAAGCTGCCTGGTCACTCAGCTAAACTGATAAAGCATAATATCTGTGTGTCCTTATACTTTATTCATCTATCTTTGAGTCAGAGTCTGTAGGACAGATCTCTGCAGGTGGTAACCCCAACAAGGAAGGACTATGGGTCATCCAGGACTGCCTAGAACATGAAAAATTTTCAAAGGGATGCAGCCTATTGGCAAATTCTACCAAATGTTTAAGGAAGAGATAGCATCAATTCCAGAATATAGAAGAACCCTTCCAGAATAATATAGAAGAGGAAGAAGAAGCACAGTCCAACTCATCAACTCGTGTTTTACCCAGACACCAAAACCAAAGACAATGCAAAGAAGTCTACACGCCAACAGCCCTCATGAATATAGACACCAAATCCTTCACAGCAGCAAATCAAATCCAACAATTAGTAAGATGCATAATACCAAGTAGGGTCTCTCCCGGGAACGCAAGGCTGATTTAACATCCTAAAGCCAGTCAATGTAATTTACCATATCAACAAACTAAAGACAAAAAAAAAAATCACATGAATAGACAGGAAACAATGGAGTCCAACCCTGACATTCTCCAGATGAGAAGCCCAAGCACCAGCAGTGAGGTGAGATGTTCCAATGTCACAAATTACTCACAAATCTGTATGCAGAGTCCAGCTCTCCAGATCACAGAGCCATGTGAAGCTGTTGCTCATGCCGGGTGCAGGGAAGTATTTAAGCATGAAGGAGCAGTCACCAGGAGGCTTTATTCACAGCTCTACATGGCTGTAACTGAAGGGAGGGAGTGGGAAGCAGCTGGCTCAAGCCCACATCAGCTAGAAAATATCTGAGATTCATAGACATGAACATCAAGGGAACATTTCATAGGTGGTAGGGGTTGTTTTTCTCCCTGCAACTTCCCAAAAGAGGTGCAAATTATAACTGCTAAAAATGTGATATAAGGAATTCACTTTTACATGTGGTAGCATGTGCCTGAAGTCCCAGCTATTCAGGAGGCTGAGATGGGAAGATTACTTGAGGCCAGGAGTTGGAGACTCAGCCTGGATCACATTGCAAGACCTTCATTTCTAAAACAAACAAACAAAATTAGCCAGGCATGGAGGCACATGCCTGTAGTCCCAGCTATTCTGGAGGCTGAGGCTGAAGTATTACTTGAGCCCAGGAGTTTCAGGCTGCAGTAAGCTATACTCACAGGGTGCCCACACTAAATCCAGCATCAATGTGGTGACCTCCGAGAAACCAGGGATTACCAGATTGTGTAAGGAGAGGTGAACAGGGCAGGTTGGAAACAGAGGACACCAAAACTCCCATGCTGATCAGTAGTGAAATTGTGCCTGTGAATGGCCACTGCACTCCAGCCTGGCAACATAGTGACAAACCATCTCTTAAAAATCAAAAAGAAAAGAAATGCACTTCATAATTCAAGAAATACAAGCCACGGTTATATTTCTTTTTAAACAGAGTTTTCAAAACTTATGGGATTTTCATCAAGACACAAGGAAAGGCTACAAATACTTATGTATAACTGAAATGATGGAGACTTCTCAATCTCACCACCTTCAGCCCAGTGGGTTTCAACTCTGCGACCTTCACAAATGTTCACTCTTGTCAATACCTTACATTAAATCATTTGGTTCCCATCTTTTTACTCCTCTTTGGTAACTTGATATCTTGGTTACAATGACAGAACTGGTAGTTTATTTACTCTTAGTTGTGACTGTTGGAAAATGTCAAAGTCAAAATGTCTTTTTTTCCCTTTCCACCCCAAAATTACATACACACACACACACACACACACACACACACAGAGAGAGAGAGAGAGAGAGAGAGAGAGAGAGAGAGAGAGACTCATACACACACATGCACACATACTTCTCTCCCTTCTCTGCCCCCTTTCTTTTCTTGGTTTGGAACTCTTGGGTAAGATGTATACAAATTTACTTTTGTATATGGGGCAATAATCAATGGCCAACTAGCCTCAGCCCCAGAATCCTCAAAGTGAAGTGGAAATTAGATGTACTTCCCTGTGCGTTTCCTCTTCAATTAGTCCTTTTAAGTCAGTTCAATTTGTTTTTGAGCTTTATCATTTAAAAAGTACTCCAATACTTAATGCTCCCAATTATCTTGTATCCCCAGTTTATAGACAAGAAAACTGGAGAGCATCAGGGTGAAGTAAGTTTCCTCCGCCTGCTCAGTTGGATAAAACAGGAGCCAGGCACTTGAGTCATGCTGCTAGATACAGAGGTATTATGGCATCCAACCCAAGAAGGGCCATCTCAGGGACAACATCAGGCAAATATATAAATAGCTACTTCATCATAGCAAATATTTAATGGGTTCTTACTGTGTTCCATGCACTAAGCTACATGTTTTTTTCTTCAGTATCTCAGTTAATCCACACAGCCACCCCATGGAGGAGGTATGATGATCCCCATTTCACTGAAGGCAGAATTGAAGCTGGGAGGGGTCATTTAACTTGGACAAAGTCATACCTAACCAGGCAGTGGTTGAATCTTGAAAATTCAAGGGTCCTGAAAGAGAGGCAAACAGCATGTTGTGGGGGCAAGTGTGCCATGGAAGTAGAGGTGTTAAGGATGCCGTTTATGGTTGAGAAGTGACCTCATATGCTTGGGTAAGGGTATACCAAATAACATCATCTGGCAGTTGACAGATATCTTGATAGATGAACTGGATTTGAAAAGATAGAGCTGAATGAGAGAAGAAGAAGTTTCTAGATAAGGCAATGGCGCAAACAGAGGCTCAGGGGTAGGAAAATGTACTTTGTGTGCAGATCATAATAAACCTGTTTGGAGGGAGGACCAGCTATGAAGGGTTTGGCAAGGAATATGACACTAAGGGTCAAGAATGGGAGTCTGGCTTTATGTAATTTTCCGTGTTCATTAAAGTCAAGATTACTCTTATAAATATCATGCTTCCTGCACTCAAGAAACTTGCATTCTGTTGGAGAGATAAACAACTAAAAAAGAAATTACAGCACAGCAGCAAATTCTATGAAAGGTTAGGCACAGAGTGGTCCTTCTAACTCAGACTTAATGGAGGCATGTGACAGAGTGATGTACAAGCCGAGAACCGAGGCACGTGGGTGTTGCCCACACAATGAAAAGGACACGGGGTACCAGGCAGAGGGAACAGCTTGTGAGAAGGTTCAGACTGGAATCATACGTCGCTTGTTTGCGAGGGCTGCAGGTGCTAAGCACAGCGGAAGAGGGGAGAGCAGGTGGGAACTGATAACATGTGAGGCCAGGGGACCTACACAGGGTCAGCGCATGATGAGACTGTGTGCCATGTTAAAGAGAGTATGTGGTAAGCCGCCCTGGCCCAGAGCAAGCATGGGCTGGCTTCCCACTGCAGTCAGCAAATCAATTACGCCCTCCACCGACTTTCGCCTTGTGTATTTAGAATGCATGGAGTTAGCCTGCCAAACATCTGCTCTCGCTATTAAGCATGCCATGGTAACCATTGCACTCCCGTGCGTCAGCGCCACCAGGATTGGTAATAATCACAAGTGTCAAAAACGAGAAAGAATGGAGAAGGAAAGCTGTGCAAAATCCAGCGGCAAGATGATTGGGCTGGCAGCTCCACTCCAGGGCCCCCGCCAGCTGCACCTTCTGCTGCCCCTGTTGGGGGCAGGGGAATTGATGCGGCTCTGGCCTCTTCTTGCCCCTTCTGTTGATCCCTTTCCCTGTATTATTCATCCGCTGCTTCCACCGACATTGGAAAATGTGCCGTGCGTTTGCCAGAACAACATATGTGCCCCTGCGTCATTGCATATGATAGATAAACCCGCCAGCAGCTCCCCAGACCCGGGGGGTCTCTGGGTGAAGACCCCGCATTGACACAGGCAGGCAGCATGGTGCCCTGGCAGAGGTGCGGCTCTGAAGGCAGACAGATCTGGTTTAGGATTTCAGCCACGCCACTGCATCGCCTTGAGACCTTGGGCAAAACTCTCACCCTCTCTCAACCCTACTTGCCTCCTTTGTGAAATAACGGTAGGAACACTTTCCTTAGGACTGTTAGGGGCTTAGAGATAATGAATGGGAGATGGCACAGCACCTTTCACAGAATCAGAGTTCAAGATTAGCGACTATGATGTTTTTTAAATTGAGCTGTCATAAAAAAAAAATGCTAGGCACTATGCTGAGATCTTTATTCAAATTATTGAATCTCCACAAAAACTTTGTAAGGTAGACATCACTATCGCCATTTTTCAGCACTGAGGCTAAGAGAGGCTAAGTGACTTTTCCAAGGCGTGGAGGTAGTCATGGCAGGCCAGACTGCGCCCAGGGCTCCCTCCACACCCCACCGCTTACTGCTTAACCCATGCGGTCTTCCACATCTGCAAGGTTCTTCCCGTGTGGAGCTGAAATCTCCCTGTTGATACATATTACATACAAGCCCAGTTCTGCTGCTAGAGCCACATCTAATAAAATCAGCCTATTTCCTCTTCCAAACCAAAGCCCTTCAGAAAAGCAGGGCGGGCTCCCATGGCCCTGGAATCCTCTTTTCCCCAGGACGAAAGGCCCTGAGTCCCCAGCAGGGCTCATGCAGCCGGGCTCTCACACAGCCACTCCCCGCAGGGTGCCTTCCAGGCTGGCCAGTGTCTCTCTCAGAGGTGATGCCCGGGTGGGGTGTGTGTCTTTCCTTGCAGCCCTAGGAGTCACTGCATCTCGGGGCGCACACAGAGGACCTGGGCCTGGAGCTGGCGGGGCTGGTGCGGTCCTCCCGCACACACGCCACGGTTTTTCCGCCTGTCCCTGGACGCTGCCTCCCAGCACAGAGCGCGGTAACGTGGGCTCCAGCGCCCTCTCGTGGGACGCGAGGGAAATCTGCGGCCGAGGAGCGCAGGATCAGCGTGGGAAGAGGGAGGAAGAAAGGGGCTGGTTGTCTGCGTGGAAATCGTCATTGTTAAAAATGCCCGCTCAATCCACCCCGGAGCTGCCGTTTGTTTGTGTCTAGATTGACTGTCGATCTCGCCGGGTTAGTGTGAGATGGGTGACTTCCCAGAGAACTGCTGTGTCTCAAGTCAGTCAGGAAAGAGGCAAGGGTGTCCCCACCTCTCCTGCCTTTAATAAGACCTCATTATCCACCTTCTCCCTAGCGTTCCTTCAGCTATGCTAAGGATATAAGGAGAAGGCACATGTCCCGCTTGGTACCGCTGCCGCACTGGCCCATGGAGGGGATGGCAGGAAGGGAACATCCGAGGCTGGAGTGGGGGATTATTGGGAACAGCGTGAGGTCAGATAGCAACTTGAGTTGGTGCTCAGGGTTACTGAAATACCCACCACTGGCCCCGTCCTCCTGCCTTGCTCAAATGAGTGGCTTCTTTCTCCATCAATTACTTTCTGGAGGTCATTGGACAAGTCGTTTCACTTCCTGGGCAAGGTAGTGCCAAAGGTCGTCCCTTCAGTTGTAATATTCAAGGGGCTTTAACATCCTATGGTCACCAAATCAATTTCAGCCACTTAGCAGACTTCTGCCAGACTAGGCCACAGGACTACTGCATTTTTGTAGTGAACTAAAACACATAGAACTAGAACTATCATCAAGTATCCGTTGAGTACACCCAACTGATGCAGCACTGATGCCATGATTTTCTTCCTTTATGATAACAGCGCGGTCTTCAACCAGCCAAAAATGAACAAATACGTGGAGTTGTTTTTTTTTTTAATTGCCTTCATTTCATATCCTTGCAACCAAGGGAGCTTATGTCAGGAATCAGGCTCAGAAATTACATTGTCTTATACCTCATACACAGGGTTATATAATAACAGGTTTCTTAGATTAAAATTCTTCAATGGTTTCAAATTTTCATGAGCATATCATGAGCCACTGAATTACAACCTTGACTGGAGCAGCTGGTAGAGGCACATGCTTATCACAAAGCTGCCACAGAATTGCTCTCAGTGACCTGCATGTGCTGGTTGGTACCCGTCAGGCCTTTGACACCTGTCCACCCCTCCCACAGCTCTATCCTCTAGTGTCACCATCCATGGAGCCACACAAATTTTTCATGCTCTTGCAGCCAATGATGATTAATGGAACTGGAATGCCCCATGGCTCTGCAAAAAACTCTCTGGGGGGAGAAATCCTCTAGAGTAAGAGTCAGCAATCAGCTGCCTCACTCAGGCTGTGCGCCCATCCCTCATCTCTTCTCCCTGGGACTCCAGGTCTTGCAAGCATCCTGAGACTAGGCCTCAGCCAGGAGGGTCCAGGTACTTAAGTGTGTGGGAAGATTGGGAACAAGAGGGGAAAGGTGGGCTGTGGAGGAAGCAAGGCAGGAAAAAAACAAGGGATTGGGGAAAACGACAAGGGAAAGGAAAAGGGAATAATGTGGGAAAGACAGTGTTATAAAATAAATTCAAATATTTTCATCTGACTCCAGTCAAATAATCTCATCTCTTGTTTGTATGCTTTGAAGATCTGTTTTAAAGAAACTTTTCTGGGAAAGGAAAGAGAGTCAGGCACTATCAAATTTTTCATGTGAGCTGTAGAACTGGTTTCAAATAAGCCACTTCTGATTTATCTCTGTTTCCTTTAATGGTATCATTCACAGCTGGAGATCTCGGTACAGAATTACCTGCGTCACTTTCAGTTTACGTTTCGCTTGTCCGCAAGAACAGAGAATTCTTGCCATAGAAGCTTCATGATACCACAACCTGCAAACCTGGGATTATTGGAAATGTGAGACCCACACATGTGGCCAGACTGGTAGACTGTCCAGCAGTTTGTCTCTTTATATACAGCGGAAAAGTTGAGTCTTGAATCTTGATCTTAAAACACAAATGATTCTGATTTCAGATTTATAGAAATACAAATAAAACAATTTTATTAAAAAGGCCAGTGTTTCAGTACTTACAAATAGCATGTTACAGTGTAACATGAGATAGGGACATGAAATGAACTTTGCCCCAGGACTGAGACACAGGAGGCAGAGGCTTTGCTGAGTGTGTTTTCCATCTCATTCAAAATTAGAGCCCAGAAAGCCTAGCCTTGCTCACGGATACATGCTTAGAGAGACGGCACACACAAAGGCAAGTCTGGTCTGCAGAAGGCAGATAACAAGGCAGGTGCAGACAAGCAGAGGCCCCGGCAGCCTGGAAAGGAAACGCAGCCCACAGCATGCCTTGATAACAGAATCCCCATCCCTGCTGCTTGTGGTAGGCCATGTTAATGCAGCTTAAGGGTTATTTTCTCTTTAAAGAATAGGCCGAGTTTTAAAACCCCATCTTCTTCCAGCCGACAGGCTCATACTTTGCCAAGCTCTGTTAAACACTGACTCATTGGAAAGGAACAGCCTTTCCGAAGAGGAAATTGGATGTATATTTGTGTAAACCTCTTTTAAGAAGTTTGCATAAACCCCTTGTGATTACACGGCCTGGAGATTTGTTCCTGGCTTTGTGGCTCCTCGAGCATGAGCTTTCTTTAGTGGTTATCTCAGCTCATTCTTAAAACTTGTGTAAGCTTTTGTATCTGGAGTTCTCAGCCTAAACCATAAAACTACATCTGCTCAAAGGCTGGCTGATTCAGAGGTGGAGGCCAAGGTCATAGTTCAAGGGGAGAAAAACAGGGAAAGTTGGATATACATTGTAAAAGCAAAATGATTAGTTTGAGGAGGAGTTTTGCCTGAAGAGCTTGGATTTCCTTAATCTAAATAACTTGTGCCTTTCAACCACCCACCACCAATACTTAGAAAGGCTGTGACTTCACGATGAATAAGCAACCATCCAGAAAGTAACAAATTCAGTCAAATGTGTTCAGTTTGGTGATATGGATAAAAACTTACGCCACTTACCTTTTTTGCTTGGCCAAAGTGAATTCAACCAAATTAGCTGGTGTGTGAAGACAGTCACAGATAACTTTCATCTGATGTTGCTACTAAAGAAATTCAGCTGCCTTTTATTTTTTTAATCTGCCCCACCTGCATTTTTTCTAGTAAAACCTACTTAGTCCTCACCAACAACCACCCAGCAGTTTTGTTACACATTTGTGCATAACACATTTATATGGCATTAGGCAAAAACAGGATCATAAAGTGGAAACATCACCAGTTTTAGAGTCAAAGACCTGTGTTTGGGCCCCAGTTCTTTCATTTACCAGCTGTGTAATCTACATGACCTTCGGTTTCCTCATCTGAAACTGGGAATGGTAGGAAGAAGAAATA
The DNA here is from genome assembly GCF_001604975.1 of Cebus imitator. Lineage (NCBI taxonomy): Eukaryota > Metazoa > Chordata > Mammalia > Primates > Cebidae > Cebus > Cebus imitator. The sequence goes on along the minus strand of NW_016107478.1, from coordinate 5,175,725 downwards.
TCTACATCATGTGGTTGCTGTGACAATTCCGTAAAAAACTTTAAATATATCCAGGACATAGCAAGTCTTTCATTAATGTCTCCATGAAAGGATATAAGTAAAGAATGCCAGGAAGGCCTTCGGAAAGAGAGAAAGCTGAGGAAGGAGAGGAGTTCTATAATGAAAAGTTTAGTCAACATGGTGAAAAGTCTGGGCTGAGCATATGTTACCGCCAGACTGAGAATCAAGCTGAATCACTATTATTTCTGTCTACCACCATCTTGATCCTGGACCAACTAATGACAAGACAAGTAGGATCTATGATGTATGTGATGGTAGCATCAGATCTGAAACATTACAAGTCTTCCAAAATAAATTAACCTGCCATACACTAAGGACATGAGAGCTTACCAATGGTTTTACAATTGACTCAACTAACACAAAATCACAAAGCTTCACGATCGTCAGAATCTGGGTACGCCCTACTAATGCCACAGCACCAAGTTCACCATTGGTCAGCATTGTCAATCTACTGAGCACTCATCCCAGGTCAACCACACAGCAATCGCAGGAAAGGGGTATTTGGGAAAGTCCATGTTATCAACTTTGCCGAAGCTGCGCCACTTTGACAGTGGATGATAACTCACTGTATCTCTTAGGCTCTGTGTTTTTTTTTTTCCCCAACTGTAACAAATGTCTTGTATTTGTGTCATTGAGTTGGAGGAGCCCAGGGCTCAGCCCTCTGAACTTTGTTCTTTTATCGGCATTCGCTCTCTAGTTGATTTCATCTAACCCAGGCTTTGTATTTTGAGATGATGTCTCAATGGAAAACAGGGATTGAACAGATACCTGTACATCTATGTTCATAGAAGCATTAATTACAATAGCCCAAGGGTCAAAACTACTCAAATGTCCATCAACAGATGCATGGACCAACAAAATGTAGTATATACATACAATGGAATCCTATTCAGCCATAAATAGGAATGAAGTTCTGATATAAGCTGTAACATGGATGAATGTTATGAACATTATACTAAGCCCAATAAGCCACAATATGACAAATGTATGATTGTCCTTCTAGGAAACATCTAAAATAGGCAAATTTTCAACCACAGAAAGTCGATTCGAGGTTACCCAAAGATGTGGGAGGAGAGATGGAGGAGTTATGGCTTAATGGGTACAGAGTTTCTGTTTGGGGTGATGAAGAAGTTTTGGAATTACATAGTGATGACGGTCGTACAACATTGTGAATGTAATTAATGTCCCTGAATTATACACTTAAAAATGGTTAAAATGACAAATTTTTCATGTACATATTTTCCCACAACTAAAAACATTAATAATGTAATTCCACAAGCCAATGAACTTGCCCTTTAAGTGGGTGAATTGTATATCTCAATGTGAGATTATACATAAGTAGGTATTTGAATTATATCTCAGTAAAGCTATTTAAAAGCGAAATGTTCTGATAAAAATGGGAACAATTTTTAAAAGCATTAAAATATTCAAAAAGATGGTATCTCACCCATTCTCACTCAATGGAGTCAGTTTGTTGAGAAAAACACGAAAGCATTCAGAAACTGGATGGTTGCAGAGCTGGAATTGACTTTTCTCAAAGATTGATGGGATAATTGGTTTGTTTACTCAGTGGTGGAGCCAGATGTCATACACTTTTAAACTTGTGAAGTGCAGTGGCAACATAGTGTTCTGGTAGATATTGATCTCAAGGATACCCAGATTTCAATCAGACCTCAGCCATGTAGCTGGTCTGTTGCATTGTCACTGGTCAATTCAGTGACACCAATTATATCCCTATTCAATTATAACGTTAGGACCGTGTACATGTTGTTCACTGCTGAGCCTAGTCGTCTACTCTGGTTACATTTCCATTTTTGCTGATTCTTTTTGTCTTTCTTGAATTAATAATTGACTATATCTCTGTTTGTTGGATTTTCAATATTACCAGTTCTAATTCTTTGCTAGCTCTCCAAAAGTCAACTCTAAGTAGTATTTTTCACAAAGACCAAATACATAAACCAAAAGACATTTTTCACCCTGGAGTCATCCCTGTGGGAGCTCTTCTCCTCTGGATCCTTTTAAGCAATGGTTCTTCACAAGCTGGCTGCATGGCTGCCGTCCTGGGCTTCTCTTTGTTGCTGTCTTATATGAGAGACCCAGAATTATGAGTCATTTAGGTTATAGGTTTACATACTTTACTTCTAGGTTGATTCCATTGCCTCAATGCAACATATCCTTCAGTAACTTCCTAGGCAGCAATTTCTGCGTGGTCAATTTTTTGGAAACATAAAGTTCTAAAATGTTTCCATTCTGCCCTCATTCTTTTTTTATAACCACAGCTTTATTGAGATATAATCTACATACCATAAAATTTACCCATTTAAAATATACAATTAAATATTTTTGGGGTATTTACAAAGTTGTACAGCCATCCCCATAACCTATTTTTAGAACACTTTATCACTGCAAAAAGGAAATCCCTTGCCCACTAGCATCAGTCCTTATTCTCTACCTCACCCACCCTAGTCTCTACAGATTTCCCTATTCTGGAAGTTTCATATAAAACAATCATACTGTATGTGGCTTTTTGTGCCTGGCTTCCTTCGGTAATAATAATATTTTTGAGGTTTATTTATTTTGCAGCATGCATCATTACTTCATTTCTTTTTATTCTTTTGTTTGGATGTGGCACATTTTGATCACATTATAATATTGTATTATATGGATCTGACATATTTTAAATAGCCACATTAGTGGGTGGATAATTGTGTTGTTTCTACTCTTTGGTTATTCTGAATAATGCTTCTGTGAGCATTCATGTATAAATTTTTGTGTGGACATGTGTTTTCATTTCTCATTATATATAACTCTGGAATTTCTGGGTTATATGGTAACTCTATGTTTAAGATTTTGAGAAACTGTCAGAATGTTTTCCAAAATGGCTTCAAAATTGTTTTTCTTTCCCACCAGCAATGCATAAAGATTCATTCTGTACACATTCTCACCAATACTTTAGCTGTATGTCTTTTTTATTATAGACAATCTAGTGGGTGTGAATATCTCATTGTGGTTTTCATTTGCATTTTCCCAGTGACTAATGGTGCTGAACATCTTTAATGCTTCTTGGGCACTCATACATCTTTGGATAAATATTTATTTAAATCCTTTGCTCATTTTTAATTGAGTTATTTGCCTTTTAATGATTGAGTTATATGACTTCTTTGTGGATATAATTTCCTGATCCGGTATTATTTGCAAATATTTTCTTCTATTCTGTATGTTGTCTTGGCACTTCCTTATTGGTATCATTGAAACACAAAAGTTTTTAATTTGGATGAAGTTCAGTTTATCATTTTTTTTATTGCTTGAGCTTTGGATATTGTCTCTAAGAAATCATTGCCTAATCCAAAATTATGCAGACTTAGTTCCGCGTTTTCTTCAAAGAGTTTTATAATTTTAGCACCTATATTTAGGGATATGATTCACTTAGTTACTTTTTGTGTATGGTATGAATGGAGGTCAAAAGTCATCCTTTTTTATATGGATATCTAGTTCCATCATTTATTAAAAAACCTATTGTTTCCTCATTGAATTGTCTTGGCACTTTGGTCAAATCCTTTATTTATTTATTTATTTATGAGATGGAGTCTTGCTCTGTCACCCAGGCTGGAGTGCAGTGGTACAATCGTGACTCACTTCAACATCCGCCTCCCAGGTTCAAGCAATTCTCCTGCCTCAGCCTCCTGAGTAGTTGAGATTACAGGCCCCTGCCACCACGACCGGCTAATTTTTGAATTTTTAGTAAAGACGGAGTTTCGCCATATTGGGTAGACTACTTTCAAACTCCTGAACTCAAGTGATCCACCTGCCTCACCCTAAATCCTTTATTCTTGATGGATAATGTGACTGAGTATTCACTTCCAAAAATATGTAATAAGCCTCTATTAATTTCTGGGCTTGCTATATTCTCTGGATATACAGTGGCCAAAGAGTGATAAGCCTCCTGTACAGTAGGCACAATCGGTGCCGTGGGCCATTCAGCGCACTTTCCACTGTGTATCTACATCTGAAAGTGCCATGGAATTAATACCTTCCTGCAGCATCTCCCAACCAATAGCTGAGAAATGTTAATTTGTATAATTAACCCAATTATCTCTTCTCTTGGATGAGGTAATTCTATAATATTTGTTTTATTCCATTTCCCAGAGTTTCTCCATAAGAATTAGCTCCAGTCATTCACTATGATAGTTACCCTAATAATGCACCCTTTCCGGCTATCTTCCCTTCTCTATATCACTTTTACACTTCCCTGCCATTGTTCCCTACAATTTTCAAATAAACTCTGCACTCAAGTGCTTATCTTGGGATTTGCTTTTGGAAAAGCCCACATTAAGACATTTCTCACTTCTAGGAGCTTATATTATTTTTGTTATTATTATTATTTCAATAGGTTTTTGGGGAACAAGTGCTGTTTGGTTGCATGGATAAGTTTTTCATGGTTTTTGAGATTTTGATACAACCATCACCTGAGCAGTGTACACAGTACCCATTATGTAGCCTTTCATCCCTCGCCCCACTCCCACTCTTCCCCCAGAGTCCCCAAAGTCCATTGTATCATTCTCACACCTTTGCATCCTCATAGCTTGGCTCCCACTTATAGGTAAGAACATACAGTGTCTGATTTTCCATTCCTGAGTTACTTCACTTGGAATAATGGTCTCCAACTCCATCCAGGTTGTTGTGAATGCCATTATTTTGTTCCTTTTTATGGCTGAGTAGTATTCCATGGTGTGCATATAAATATATCACATTCTCTTTATCCACTTGTTGATTGATGGGCATTTGGGTTGGTTCCATATTTTGCAATTGCGAATTGTGCAGCTACAAACATGGGCGTGCAAGTGTCTTTTTAATATAATGACTTCTTTTTTTCTGATTACTCACCCAGTAGTGGGACTGCTGAATCAAATGGTATATCTACTTTTAGTTATTTAAGGAATCTCTCCACACTGTTTCCCATAATGGGAGCGTACGTTCTAATGGAGAAGGTGGGGCTACAATACATAAGAGATTTCTTGGAAGAGTTTTACTGTACAAGGAGCATAGGGAGAAAATAGCAGTTAGAGACAGAGTTGAGAGATGCTCTTTATCATGCTTCGTAATATTAAGGCATGCTTGTACACTTAAGGAAATCATCCAACATACAGGGAAAAGTTAATCATGTGAAGGACAAGGGGCCTAATTGCAGGAGAGAAATCTTTGAGAAGGTGAGAGGGATCTGAGCATACATAAAAGCAATGGCTTTAGGAGCAGAGCCAGAGGAACAGGAGGAAAGCAAACAATATATTAAAATTATAGGTCATGGAATCTAAGCTGGTTAAAAAGTGGGCATATAAGGTAAGTGAATGAATTGGAGAAGCATAAAGTGTTGAGGCAATCAAGGAGTGACACTTGGAAGAAAAAATATCAGAGATGGGATGCTGGAAAGATGGAAGAACGGGATGCTAAAAATTGAGATTTTGGGAGGTTATTCACATAGAGATAATTGCATGGTCTAGGGTATAAGCATGGAAAAGTGTGGCTAATGTGAATAGAAATCAAATTCTTGATGGTAAAGAGGTTAAGGAACTAAGCGATTAAGGTGTTGGATGGAGAATGAATCATATCTGTCATATGGAGGTTAAGAATGTTGAAAAGAGTAAGCTAGTGGCCAGGTCAGTGAACAAGAGCAGCAGACAGCTAGCTTGATGGTGACTAACTATAGTGCTGTGAGTTGCAGTGGACTGGGGCTTCCAGAGAATTGGGATGTTCTAGGAAGGAAAGGGCAAGTGGCAATGAGATGGACCCCTGCCCACCTCCCCTTCTAGTGATACCAGGGCATGAGAGGACACAAATTGCTAGCATAACTGTAGCCAAGCTACTATGGGGAGGCCGTATTCCCAGGAGAGAGCCCACTTTCGGTTAGAGCAAGAAGTTGAAGGCCTCATTTGTACAAGAGGTTAAGGATATGGAGAATTCTGTTTATAATAAACTGTGAATTCCAAAGGGCACAGTGGAAGGACTGGGGCATTGGGTAGAGGTGAAATGTTTGGCAAATCTTGATACACAGAATGTATAAGGGATACAGGTCTGAATAATGTGGGAAGATCCAAGAATGCAGGGCTTCTGGTGACAGTGTTCAGAGCGGCAGAGCCGAATGAATGTGTCCTGATGTGGTCTGTTAGGAGAAATTGGGTAATCTGTTCTAATTTTAGCTTCCTTCATAGAACTGTTATTTTAGGCAGTTTTTAGCAGTAAAGAGAGAAATATTCAGAGACCATATTGTCTTGTCAAGAGCACAGAGATCTGTGTTCCTTACCATCAATTTAAATCCTGCTAAGGACTGTGCCAAGACAATATTCATGGTATTGCTCCACAATTTCCTAGTATTGCTTCCAGAAGGCTAATGCCATTATTCTATTTTATTCTTTGCAAAGCATCTCATTCCCAACCTATGGTGTCTCTTAGGGTAATCTGTTTACCCTGATGCTCTGACATTTTAAGACAATGTGTCATTGTGTGGCCTTTTTTATTCTTTGAGTTTGATAGTTAGTAAGTCTTTTGCCTTTTTGGTTGGGAAATTAATGTTCGTGTGCGTGTGTGTGTGTGTGTGTGAGAGAGAGAGAGGGAGAGAGAGAATATATTTCTCATAATGGAATTTCCCTTACTTCTTTATCACAGCTAAGAAGGATGCACTTCAAAATGGACTGGAGAATATGAGTGAACGGGCAGAAGGGAACTGAGAATTTCACTACAGACCTTTACTGAATCTTCCTGCTTTTCATATAGCAGCTCTCAGGGTCTGCTGTGCCTGGAGTTGTCAAATTCAGAGCTCTTTCAGTTCAATTTCTCCACAGGGCACACATCCTATTACTTGCTGGAATAAAGGAGGGGTAACTGTCTGGCTCAAAGGAAATAGAATGACTTGCTTACAATATAGAAATAGCTGGTCCTCCAACTTCTAGATCTTTCCAAGATTCTGCTATGTGAATTGAATTTCTTTTTGCTGCCACTTTCCTTCTGCAGATCCTACTGTTCATCTCTCTCCTGTCTTTCAATACCTCCATCTTCTTTCCCTCTATGAGCTGGTTACCTATCGTGTGTTGAATAAACCATCCTAAAACTTAATGGTTTAAAATAAAAACAATTATTTTCTCTTCTCTCACGGTTTCTGTGGGCCAAGAATTCTGGAAGCACTCAAGTGGAGGGGCTCTGCCATGCAGTTTTAGTCAAATTGCACAGGAGCAGGCATGATGGGGACAGGCCAGGATCGCCCACCATGCAGTTTTAGGGCTTTTCCATGTGATCTCTCCACATGGGTCAATGGTGGCCTGAAGGTAATTGGGCCTCCTACATGGTGGCTTACAGCTAAGATAAACAGAAGCTACATGTGTGTTCTGATCCAACATCAGAAGTCACCAAATGATTTCAGCTTTCCTATTGTCCCACCAGTTAGCAGAATCAAGAGGAGGGGCATATAAATTCCACCACTCAATGGAAAAAGGGTTAGATAATTTCCAGCATGTTTTAAACTGATGCATTCTTTCAAATTTATTTTTTTCCTTATTTCTTTTCAAGAAGATGAGGTTAGAAACAGCTGTCATTTAGATGATGAATATCTGTTGCCAGCCTTTGAAACAGCAGGTAAAGTAAGTTGGAATTAATTAGCATTTAGAAAACCTGTACAGTGTATCACACCAATGCAAGGAAATGCCTGTTGTTTCTTGCAAATTACTTCATCTATTAAAATTAGTTTGGATAGAAAGATTTGAAACATTCAAAAAACAGATGGCAGCTCTCTTTTCTTTATGAAATACTATACTCATATTCATAAGTCCAAAGGTAAATCAGATGAAAAATATGCCTGAGTTTATTGCATGCAGGATCACCTATAAGTTCACATTCAGATGGAACACGCAATACACACTTCCCCATGATCTTCTCTAGCAATGACCAACACAATGGCTCTACAGACATTTTTTTCTCTTTACTTTTTATTTGAAAATAATTTCAAACTTGTAGAACAGTTGTAAGAATAAAGTAGTATATGGAACACCCAGATGCTCTTTACCCATTTGCACTTACTATTAACATTTTGATCTATTTGCCATCTGTTTTGTAACTTGAGTGCCTCCTCTCTTTCTCTTCCCCATTCATTCTCCCCCCATACACGTGTGTACATAGGTAGGCATATTTATACATCTCTGTTTCTATAAATGCATAGTAGTGTTACAAGCCACATGAGAATAAAGTTGCATGAGGTCATGACGCATGCAACTTTACCTTCAAATGGTTCAGAAAAAATAAATACACATTCACACACACTTGATTACTTGATATCCTTTTTTTTTTTTTTAATTGAGAGGTAGTCTTTCTCAGTTGTCCAGACTAGAATGCAGTGACACAATCTCGGCTCACTGCAACCTCTGCCTCCTGGGTTCAAGAGATTCTCCTGCCTCAGCCTCCTGAGTAGCTGGGATTACAGGCACCCACCACCGTGTCCAGCTAATTTTTATATTATTAGTAGAGATGGGTTTTCTCCATCTTGACCAGGCTGGTCTCAAGCTCCTGACCTTATGATTCACCCGCCTCAGCACCCTGGGGAGTGCTGGGATTAAAGGCTTGAGCCACTGCACCTGGCCATTCTTTATAGCATTTGTTTCCATGTATCATCTCATGGTTTCCTGCATATTAGAACATTTCCCCAGCCTTTCTTTTTCTTTTAAAGCATTGACATTTTGAAGAATATAGCCAACACCCTTCTTCACTTTTTAAATAAAACATTCCCTATTTTAAGTTTATCTAATGTTTCCTCATACATAGATTAAGTTCATGCATTCTAGCCCAGAATACTACAAACATGATGTTGTATAGTTGTCTGAGTATCAAAATCAGAGGCATAGGATGTGTCCCTCATTGGTAATGTTTATTTTTATTACATCTTAGTGTTGCCCAGTACCTCCATTGTATGGTAGCTATTTTTCCTTTGCAATTAAAAAGCAATCAGTGGGCAGGCACTTTAAGATCATGAAAATATCCCACTCCTCATCAAAATGTCCCCTTAAATTAAGCATCCATTGATGATTCTTGCCAGAATCAGTCTTCGTCATGGTGATATTATTAAATGATTAACTTCCAGGGCCATCTACCAGTTGGAACTCAGCATTCTCCAGTAAGCAAGAGCCCTTTTTTATCCCTATATATGCATGAGTACATACATACACATGTGCATATGTACATATTTTATTTATTTATTTTAATTTGGGGAACGGTCTCGCTCTATCACCAGGCTGAAATGCAGCGGCACAATCTTGGCTGGCTCGCTGCAACATCTGCCTCCCAGGCTCAAGCAACCCTCCCACCTCAGCCTCCCGAGTAGCTGGGACTACAAGTGCGCACCACCACACCCAACTAATTTTTGTATTTTTTTGTAGAGAAGGGGTTGTGACATGTTGCCCAGTCAAGTATTAAACTCCTGGACTCAAGTGATCCACGTACCTCAGCCTCCCAAAGTGCTGGGATTACAGGCAGGAGCTACAGCACCTGGCTACATTATAAATATATAAGAGATCATGAGGCCAAACATGCCTCTAAATGTAACACAGCTTCACTAGATTTCTTCATGCCTTCCTTCATTCCATAGTTTTATGTCTCCTCCTTCACAATGAGAACATTGGTTCCCCAAAAAAACACATTTACTCATGGGCTTGACCTTATATTTAAAATATTTTGAAAATTGCTTTGTCCATATCTCTGCAACAAATGAAACTCCTAAAAATTGTTTAGGCTTTGTTTGTATCACTCACTCAAGACTGATGATATATTATTAAGTATTATATTCTTGCATTCCTTAGATAATTTTCCCCCTTCAAAATGGTCATGTAATTCATTTGAAATAAAATATGTTCCTTCGTTTACTCTGCATTCATTTGTATGCCTTGTCATCTATTATCTGCTGTTTTCTCCTCTTCTACTCATGTCCAATGTTATGTCTTCACTCTCATATTAGTGGAGTTTGAAGAAGATGTGGACAGATAGGCAGATTACTCACAATATTAACTCAACCAAAGTGATTTTTAAACAGGTAAATAAATTCAATGTGTGTTTGTCAGAATATACTTAGTTGTGCTGCAGAACAATCACAAAATTTCAGCACTTAACATCATCTTCCTTTTTCTCATTCCCTCTATGTGTACTGCGTGGATAGCTGCGTAATTGCAGCCACTCGGAGTTCCAGGCTGAGGGAGGAGTGGATATGACACACTTCCGTGAATATCAGGATGGGGAAAAGTGAAAGTAATAAATAAGGTGCTGACTCAAAGACTTTAGTGAAGCATGACATATGTTATTTCTCACATTTTATTGGCCACGTCTAACTTAAAAGTGGGCTGGAAGGTGTAATCCTACCATGTGACCATAGGAAGAGAGAACATTTGTGCACAGAGCTTTCAACTGCAGCAGTATTTCTGGTCCCAAGTTCCCCAGTGTCTTTCTGTCACTTCTAAAATAAAATCCACTCACCTTACTAGGGTCTAAAAGCTCTACATGATATGGCTCTTATTACTACTACAGGCTCATCTTTCACTACTCTCCCCACCTGATTGTACTCCACACCAGTCTCCTGGCTATTTTTCAGAATTACCAAATTTTTACTACATTGAAAACACTTTGCAATGCTTCCCTGCTCTGGAACACTTTCTCCAAGACCCTCACGTGTCCTACTACCTCTGTTCATTTAGATTTCCATTCAAATGCCACCTCCCCACAGAGGCTCTTTATGACATACGTTGCAGCTCATGTTTTCTTGGCCATGTCTAGCTTAAAATCATGCAAGAATAATGTAATCGCCCTCTATAAGCATGCACACACACACACACACGTACACACACTGCTGTCTCTTTCTATCCACATATGCTACTTAACTTCTTTCATACCAATTATCACTGTCCAAAATATTATCATATATTCATTTTTTCTCTTCTCATTTGCTCTTTTTCCCTAGAATAAACGCAGGCTGTTTTCATGGTGTTTATATACATTACCACCGTAGTCCTAGGACCTAGAACAGTATCTAGCACAGAGGTGGTGCCCAATTAATATTTGTTGAATGCATGATTAAATGCTTCCCACACTCGTCACTAGACTAAGCCCCATCACAAACCTCATTTAGACAGGTGCTGAGGGCTTAGTGAGCAATCAAGTAGACGACTTGCCTGGACTCTGACACAAAGGGCAGCCACCCATTGTCATATGTGGTTTGACCTTCTTCACCTATGACCTTTTGCATCATTTGTATCCCCACACCTGGAAGAGCGACTAGGCTGGCCAGAGGAGACTGTTTTCTTGACCTTCCGAGGTTTTCTGTAACTCTGTGGTCTTACTTATTTCTCTGACGGCATACATTTGCATTTCACTCTATTCCAGTTGCTAAATATCCTTTCCATGCCTTACTTACTGTGTAGCTGATCCCCTTTCCCTAAAGCTAAGTGAACCATTTGTTTTGCTTATTCTACTGCATGAATGCACTTAATCATTTTCATGAAAAAGAAAGCTAGGTAGAGGAAGAACCATGTCTTGTTGGCTGCTATACCCCCAGTGCCTGTGTGTATTGGATGTGGCCTGGTGCACAACAGACTCAACACACATTGGTTGGATGAACACATGAATACGTGATGAGTCCCAGTTTATATCTGCTATACACTGATTGAGTACTTGTATTCCTGATATACTGTGCCAGATACTGAGGACTCAGAACATAACTAGTCTTTATTCTAGACTTGTCCTTGACTTCTCTGGTTCTGCCTGGCTCACCGAGTAGTAGCCTACCCCTTCCGAGAAAGGTTCTTCCTAATACCCCTTTCAGCTGTCCTCACCGCCTCCAACACCAATTAGACAATGCCTGATAACTTTCCCTGGCATTCTGCATGTTGGCATCTGGATTCCCCACCCCTAACAAGTCCCATGCCTCCTCTTGAATCCGCCATTGCTAAGCACCAACTGATGATTTCCCAGACAGAAACCATCTGCTGGTGATTAAGGAAAGTTAAATAAGCAAAGGGGCTCCAGGAAAGTTTGGCAAAAAAAAAAAAAATATGCACAGAGAATTGGCAGCCAATTGGCCCCTGTGACACAAGGTTCATTGCGGCTGTGTTAGGCATGCATAAACCCTCGGGATTACTCAGCTTACTGGCTCATGGGAAGCCCTTCTGATGAAGCCCACCCTCATGCTCCTCCCTAGCACAAAGGCAGCCCCCAGCACTTCATTAGATGCTTCTGTCATTCACTCTATCTGAAACACAGTCTCCCTTGGGACCAGGGTGGGCCCGGTTAAGGGCATCAGTTCGGTGCTAGCCATACAGTATTTAGTGAACTTTGTATTGGGTAATCAACAATGAACAAAACAGACACTATCCTTGATCTTACAGAGATGATAATAGAGTGGTCAAAGCCATAGTTTAGATGACAGAAATAGGAAGTGGGGTAAGAGATCTGATCAAAAGTGTTGCTCAGAGGGCAATAGGGTCAAAACCAAGAATGTCGAAACCAACAGTTACAACCTGAGCCAATGATATGGTATGAAACCAAGGGCCAGACGCTAGCTGGACATGGAATGTGGAAAGAACAAGGTCAGGAAAGCAGCCAGGAGGGTCCTTGGTGACTAATAAGGATGGGACTAAGACTCTCAGAGCTTACTTTTACTTACCATACGTTTCCTGGTGCACTAAGAGGTCAGAAAGGGTTTTCAGAAATAAGGCGGCCTCATTCCATGCCCAGTCATTTAGTATTTGTTAATTATTACCATATACTAGTCTTACACTATATGATCCAGGAAATAGAGATAAATAAGACTCAAACCTAGTCATAGGGTTGTTAACAGGCTTAGGAGAAAGATAAAGACAACATATATTGATTGAAATATTAAAACACTCAAAGAGGGTTCTGTTTCAGTTGTCTAATTCTTTGCTTTGTCTTTTTTTTTTATGTGAAGAACCTTAGGAGAAATGCTGTGGAAGTTTAAGCTGGAGGACTATTTATTTCAAGCTTAGAAAAATAGGAAAAGTGACATTTTTCTGGGCCTTGAAAGCTATGTAGGAATTGGACATGAAACCATGTAATCAGGAGAAGCGTCAGAGGTAAATAAAAAGGAAGTTGTAAAGCAATAGAGTGTAGAGGTAAGGAACACGAACATGGGTATTGAACTGATCAAGGTCCATCCTTGGCCCAGCTACTTAGCAGCTGAGTGACCTTGAGCAAGTAACTTAACCCTTTCTATGCCTCGGTTTCCTTAGCTAGTATGGAGATTGTTTTCAAAAGTGGCCACACTTCCTCCCATACTCCTTACAAAGTGACATTGCCATTCTTTCCTTCAAGAGGGGAATCTAGTTCCCCTCCCTTCCATTTGGGCTGGGTACTTGCTTTGAGGAATAGAATCTGGCAGAAGTGGTTCTGTGCTGGTCCAAGCTCAGGCTTTAAGAAGCCTGGCAGCTTCTGCTTTCACCCTCTTGGAAGCCGGCCAGTATGAAAATAAATTTTAGCTAGACCACTGAGCAGTCAGAGACCACTGACAGAAGGGACATGTAGAGGAGAATTGAAGGGCCCAGCAGACGGCCAGTATCAATGCCTCAGATGTCAGATGAGACCGTGTTGGAGCTCCCCATCTTAGCTGAGCCACAACAGGCAGTGCACACAGGACTGAGATGAACAGTCTTGCTGAACTCTGCCCAAAGTCCTCGCCCATAGAATTTGGAGCAAAGAAATAGATTTTGGTCAAGCCACTATGGTCAGGGGTGATTTAAATACCTCCTTCATTGTAAGCAGCCCAACTATCTCCTTTGTTCACTACCTTATTACCACAACAGATGGAAGAGTTTGGTTAGCAAAGTAGAAAAATCTTCAAGTATTCCAAGTGCAAAGAACTTACCCATCCACTTGGAAAGCTGGGAAGAAAATGTCAGGGAGGCCAACACAGAAGATTGAGCCTGAGGATCTGAAATGGGCTCTGAACAGCCTGCCATCAAGTTGATGAAATATCAAGAGCTCTCGGAAGCTCTTGATTGTGCCATCCTGTTGCAGCAAAGCAAATGGTTTTGAGAGCTCATGGAAGAACCTCTCTGGATTCTGTACCTGTCCCTACTTAGGGCTGCGATTGACTGGAGAAGAGCAGCGTCTCCTTCCCTTATGCCTGCCAAATCTCCTGCTTCTGCTGCCTTTTGGTAAGCTCTAACCCAAACTACATGGGAAGGAGATTCTGAAAAATGGAGTCCCTGGTTTCTTAGAGTCTTTAGCTGGAGTGCTAATAATATTGAGTCAACAACAGACAGTTCAGTTCAAAGTGCAATTCATTAGTTGTTAAGAGTCTTGATCTATTCAGGTCTTTGAATTGGACTATGCTTCTTCCCCATTCCCGAAAGTTTCATCAGGTCAGATGATACAGAAAAACAACACGGTGAAAAACAACTAAGTATCCAAGAATGTCAACAGAATATTCCCCTCCTTCTCCCTTGAAAGTAGTAAGGCAGACAATAGCAGCAGTCCTGGGGTAGAACTGAGAGGATGGAGCAGAATACTCCAGGTGACTGGACTCATTAAAAAATTATATGCCAGCTGGGCTTGGTGGCTCATGCCTATAATCCCAGCACTTTGGGAGGCCAAGGCAGCTGGATTGCCTGACCGCAAGAGTTCAAAACCAGCCTGGACAACATGGTGAAACTCATCTCTACTAAAATACAAAAAATTAGCCGGGCATGGCAGCATGCACCTGTAGTCCCAGCTACTTGGGAGGCTGATGCAGGAGAATAGCTTGAACCATGGAGGTGGAGGTTGCAGTGAGCAGAGATCGCGCCACTGCACTCCAGCCTGGCAACAGAGTGAGACTCTGTCAAAAAAAAAAAAAAAAAAAAAGCCTAGAAGGAAGGCTTCTGGGCTTCTGTAAAGGAAGGGGAAAAAATATCTGCTGAGAGCTGCTCTTGCACTCAATAACGCCTTGCACTCATTCTAGACACAGGCTTCCAGACACGGATCAGGATATCTGACTAGAGAAAAATTAGTACCTGCTCCCTCTAGCGACTGGGGGTTACTGGGGTTTAGTCATGATGGCATTGTCTGGGAGATGTACTTAGTCTGCAGACTTTATGAAAGATACTGGTATTCACTTATTTACTCCACAAACATGTTTTGAACCCCATGAACTTGGAAGTTTTCAAGGATATACAGTTTCTTCCCTCAAATTTGGCAGTAAATTGATACAAATAAGCCAAAAATATACAATACACTAAAATATACATATTTAGTCAAAGGAAACATAAGGATGTTATCCAAACACCAAACGAGGAAGCAGTTGATTCTAGGGGTTTGGGATAGGATTTGGAAAAGCTCAAAGTCAAATGGCTTTTATATCTGTACTTTTGAAAAATGACTAGAAATCCATAGCAGACAAAGAGGTTCAAGGAGTTCCGTGCATACGCAGACACATAAAAACAGCAAGGTGTGTGGCGCTCCATGGACCCATAAGTTGTGCAATAGGTCTCAGATGAAGTATGTCAGGAATACAGGCGACAACAGAGACAGGGTAGAAGGAGGGGTAAGACCAGCCTGCAAAGACTTCTGAATGCCATCAAGAGAGTGTGAATTCTGTTCTTTCTCTTTCATTTCTTTTTTTCAGAGATGTGGTCTCACTTTGTTACCCAAGCTGCAGTGCAGTGACCATTCACAGGCACGATCATCGCACACCACAGCCTCTAACTGCTGGGCTCAAGCCATCCTCCTGCCTCAGCCTCCTGAGTAGCAGGGACTACAGGTGTGAGTCACTTAAACCAGCTTGGATTCTTTTTTTTAAGTCAATATTTTCCAAAGTGGATTTGCATTTGCACCAAAGGTGCTACATTCTCCATTGGGATGCTGAAAAACTTTTTGATAATGGTAATATTGCTACAACAGTCCTTTAAATGAAGCACCCAAATAAATTGAAGGCAGAATGGCACAGGGTTTAACTGAGGTTTTCAAAAATAATTAATTGCACCCAATTGAATTGCTGTCATCAAAAATGTAATTATTAGTGCAATAAAGTGTTGTATACTGTTAATATTAGGTTGGTGCAAGAGTAATTGTGGTTTTTGCCAATATGGTAAAACTTTTTGCACCAAACTAATAACAATATGAGTATTAATATTTTTCTATCCTTATTTCTTTACATTTTATTTTTATGTTTTACAACGTATATAATTTATGACCATGGTAGTACATTATAAATGCCTAAATAAATTTATGTCATGGGTGCATGCCGAAAAGTATTTTACAAATAGATGTGCATAATGAAAACATTTGACGGCCACTCTGGCAAGTGATGGACAGCCATCAGGGGATTTCATATAAAACATTGGCCTCTTAATATGATTTTTTGGACATACCACTCTCATACCTGCTTAGAGAATAATTGAGGGAGAAGAGGATGGATGCAAGGAGACCACATAAGACTAATCAAGGTGGGAAATAGGGGTGCCAGATTTAGCTGGTTTTGATTATTTAAAGCTATTGAGATAAAAGGCAATTACGACTGTTTGAAAGCAAAGGGCACCAACTTTCTAGTAGGCGCCAACTTTCACTAGAAAAGTGAAGATTCTCCATCTTCATCCTGACAGAGAATCTTGTGCAACCCCTGGTGCAAATGCAAATCCACTTCATCTCAGGGGTCTGGGAGATGCAAGGCCAAAAGAAGCATTGCATTCTTCCCAAAATAGCTCATGCTTTTGGTGGCAGAGACAGAGGGGTTACAGGCAATTTTAAGCTAGGTTTTCAAATATCATGGAGACTTCTTCCTTCCAGTAGAAAGGGATTCATAGGGCATTACAGTCCACAAGATTATACATGCAGAAGCACAGAGCTATGAGAGTGCCTCACATATGCAGGAAATAGAGGTGCCCTTAAATGGAGCCAAGGATGGGAAGTTAAGCTGGCCCAGACTATGAAGGGCTAGGAATGCTGCGCTTTCTCAGGAATTTTACACCTATCATGCAGTCAGTTTAGACAATGAATATTCTCTAGAAGTTTACTGGCACGATCATTTTCGTCAATGGAGACGTAGTGGTTGGAAGGAAACATGAAAACAGCCAAGCTCTCCCAGCCACTCTGGGAGCTGGCTTGCTTCTGTTGTTGCACCTCAAGACCTCTAGGGGGCGGACTTAACCCATGGCATCCCAGAAGCGCTCTGGCGTAGCTCAGAACTTGAACCAGATTTCACCTAAGCTCTCCAAGTAACTGCACTCTTGGGTGCCATTCTATATATCGCCTGTCCTCAGGGGAATGCACTTTTTCTGCAATTAATGATGCTTTATGGGTATTTTCCAAATAGTCCTTGGGATTCTCCAGGTCAAATTCTAGTCTGTTCTTTTGGTGGTTTAGTTTTCAAACCACACAAATGACATTCCATGGAATTTGGCAGAGCAGCTGCTGACAGACCTTGCAAACACCATTTTGCTTTACAAAATTTAGCACATCATGTAGCCTAGCCTCATACCCTCCATGTAGCAGACAAAAAATAAGTCTCAAGGAGGAGAACAGTACAGTGGAAAAATAAAAGTGGCTCGAGAGAACAGCATAGTGGTCAGGAGACACACGGAGTGGGTCTGAATCTTGTCTTCATCACTTAATGAATGAATAGTTTGGGGCTGTCCCTCAGTCCCGTGTCTTCGTTTCCCATCTTGTCTTCCTCAAATTAAATTAGGTTCTTTGTTTTTGTTTTTGTTTTTTTTACCAAATGCTTTTAAAATGCCTCAGAAATGGCCAGGAATTAATAAGAACTATATGCATTAGGTATTAACATTATAAATTCAAAGATTATATTTTCGTATTTAGAAACTGTACTTGTGCTACTGTAAATACAGAAATTATTTTTTATGTGTAAACTCCATTTTTAATATGAAATCTAATCTCTTTATCATCTTCTATTTGGCATACCTTAATGTCTCTTTCAGATTGCTTTATTTTCTGTACTTCTTAGAGTGTCAGTTTTTCCCTTTTGTTTTGCATCTCTTGACATAGTCAACAAATGTTTACTGAATATTTACTATGGTACCAATCATCGGCAACACAGCAGTGAACAAAACAGACAAAAAGCTCTGCCCTCATGGAGCTCACATTCTAGTGTGGAGAGTAGAGAGAGAATAAACTATCAGTGTATGTCATATGCTAATGAGAATTAATGGTGTAAGAAAAAAATAAAGTAGAAAAGAGAGGAGTTGCAGTTTTACATGGAGTGGTCAGAAAAGTTCTTATTTAGGTGAGAATTTCTGAGCAAAGGTCAGGAAGAAATTAGGAGAAAAAGGACATACAGATATCTTGGGAAACAGCTTTGCAGGCAGAGGGAAGAACAGGGGCGGAGGCTCTGAGTCAGGAGCCTACCTGGCACATTTAAGCAGGGCAGTGTGCCAGCAGTAGACTGAAAGAGGGAGAGAACCCTCAGTCAAGTCAGAGATCACAAAAGCCAGGCCATATAGGGCCTTTCAGAGCATCATGAGGATGGTGGCTTTTACTACGAGTAAGATGGGAAGGCATTCGACAGGTGCTTTAGTAACGAAATGATGTTATCTGATTGTTTATAAACGCTGGCATGATCATGCATGAATGCCACCACATCCACCTAATTTTTGTATCTTTAATAGAGATAAGGTTTCACTATGTTCGCCAGTTTGGTATCAAGCTCCTGACCTCAGGTGATCCACCCGCCTCGGCCTCCCAAAGTGCTAGGATTACAGGTGTGAGCCACTGTGCCCAGTCTACCCTTAACTAATTTTTACATATTGCATGCCTGTATCAAAATATCTCATGTAATCCATAAATACATACATATACTATGTACCCACAAAAAAATAAAAAAGAACACTGTTCATGTCCTTTGCCCACTTTTTAATGAGATTATTTGTTTTTTTTCTTGTTGAGTGGTTTGAGTTCCTTGTAGATTCTAGATATTAGCCCTATGTTAGATGCATAGTTTGCAAATATTTTTTCCATTCTGTAGGTTGTCTATTTACTGTTATTTCTTTTCCCATGCAGAAGTTTTTTAGTTTAATGTACTCTTATGTGTCTATATAATCCCTGTGCTTTTGAGATCTCAGCCATAAAGTCTTTGTCTCGACCAATGTGCTGAAATGTTTCACCTATGTTTTCTTCTACTATTTTATAGTTTCAGGTTTCACATTTAAGTATTTAGTCCATCTTGAGTTGATTGTGTATATGGTAAGAAATTGGGGGTACAGTTTCATTCTTCTGAATGTGGATATACAATTTTCCTAGCACCATTTATTGAAGATGGTGTCCTTTCCCCAGTGTTTGTTCTTGACACCTTTATCAAAAATCAGTTGGCTGCAAATACATGAAATTATTTTTTAGTCAGCTTGGCAATGTCCGTTCCATTGGTCTATGAGTCTGTTTTTATATGAATACCATGCTTTTTTGGTTACTATAGCCTTGCAATTTATTTTCAAGTTAGGGTAATCTGCCAGCTTTATTCTTTTTGCTCAGGCTTGCATTGGCTAGCCTGAGCAAAAAGGTCTTTTCTGGTTCCATACAAATTTTACTATTGATTTTTCTACCTCTGTGAGAAAGGTTTTTTTTTTGTTTTGCTTTGTTTTGTTTTGTTTTGTTTTGATAGGGATTCCATCAAATCTGTACATTGTTTTGAGTAGTATGGTCATTTAAAAAATATTATTATTTTTTGATTCATGAACATAGACTGTCTTGCCATTTGTTTGTGTTTTCTTCAATTTATTTCATTAGTGTTTTGTAGGGGTTTTTTTTTGGTAGAGGTCTTTTATCTCCTTGGTTACATTTGTTCCTAGGTATTTTTTGTAGCTATTTTAAATGGGATTGCCTTCTTGATTTATTTCTCAGCTAATTCTTTATTAATTTATAGAAACACTACTGATTTTTGTGTGTTAGTTTTAATCATGCAAAATACTGAATTTACTTATCATAAGTTTTTGGTGGAGTGTTTAGGTTTTTCTAGATATGAGATTGTGTCACCTGCAAAAATGGACAATTTGGCCTCCTATTTTCCAATTTGAATGTCTTTTATTTATTTTTCCTGCCTGATTGCTCAGGCTAGAGTTTCAAGTACCATGTTGAATAGGAGGGGTGAAAGTGGGCATCAGACGCCCTTAATTCACGTTATGAGTTAGGAAGTATTCCTTCTGCTTCTATTTTGCAGGAGAGATTGTAGAGAATTGGTATGTTACCTTCCTTAAATACCTGAAAGAATTCACTAGTGAGACTATCTGGAGCTAGTACTGCCCATTTTAGAAGATTACTAATTATTGATTCAATTTATTTAACAGATATGAAACTATTCCTATCATCTATTTTTCCTCATTTGAGTTTTGGTAGATTGCATCTTCCAAGGAATTGGTTTATTTCATCTAGGTTATCAAATTTTTGGACATAGAGTTGTTCATATATACCTTTATTACACTTTTTTGTTTTGTACTTTTGGTTCTGGGATACATGTGCAGATCACACAGGATAGTTGCATAGATACATAAACGGCAAGGTGATTTGATGCTCCATTCCCCACACCCCCTATATCTGGCATTTCTCCCAATGTTATCCCTCCCACCACCCATTGTCTCTTCCCTAGCACTCCCACAACAGATCCCAGTGTGTGATGCTCCCCTCTCTATGTCCCTGTGTTCTCATTGTTCAACACCCACCTATGAGTGAGAACATATGGTGTTAGATTTTCTGTTCTTGTGTCAGTTTGCTGAGAATTATGGTTTCCAGATTCATCCATGTGCCTACAAAGGACATAAACTCATTGTTTTTTATGGATGCATAATATTCCATGGTGTATATGTGCCACATTTGCCTTGTGCAGTCTATCATTGATGGGCATTTGGGTTGGTTCCAGGTCTTTGCTATTGTGAACAGTGCTGCAATGAACATATGTGTGCATGTGTCTTTCTAATAGAACAATTTATAATCCTTTGGATATATACCCAGTAATGGGATTGTTGGGTCAAACAGAATTTCTATTTCTAGATCGTTGAGGGATCGCCACACTGTCTTCCACAACAGTTGAATTAATTTACACTCCCACCAACAGTGTAAAAGTGTTCCTATTTCTCCACATTCTCTCCAGCATCTGTTGTCTCCAGATTTTTTAATAATCACCATTCTAACTGGCATGAGATGGTATCTCAATGTGGTTTTGATTTGTATTTCTCTAATGACCAGTGATGATGAGTATTTTTTTAATATGTTTGTTGGCCCCATATATATCTTCTTTTGTAAAGTGTCTGTTCATATCCTTCACCCACTTTTGAATGGGTTTGTTTGTTTTTTCTTGCAAATCTGTTTTAGTTCTTTGCAGATTCTGGATATTAGCCCTTTGTCAGATGAGCAGATTGCAAAAATTTTTTCCCATTCTGCTGGTTGCTGGTTCACTCTAATGATTGTTTCTTTTGCTGCGTAGAAGCTGTGAAGTTTACTTAGATCCCATTTGTCTATTTTAGCTTTTATTGTCATTGCTTTTCATGTTTTAGTCATGAAGTCCTTGCCTATGCCTATGTCCTGGATGGCTTTGCCTACGTTTTCTTCTAGGATTTTTATGGTGTTAGGTCTTATGTTTAAGTCTTTAATCCATCTGGAGTTAATTTTAGTGTAAGGTGTCAGGAAGGGGTCCAGTTTCTGCTTTCTGTGCATGGCTAGCCAGTTTTCCCAACACTATTTATTAAACAGGGAATCCTTTCCCTATTGCTTGTTTTTGTCAGGTTTGTCAAAGATCAGATGGTTGTAGATGTGTAGTGTTGCCTCCAAGGCCTCTGTTCTGTTCCATTGGTCTATGTCTCTGTTTTGGTACCAGTGCCATGCTGTTTTGACTACTGTAGGCTTGTAGTATAGTTTGAAGTCAGGCAGCGTGATGACTCTAGCTTTGTTCTTTTTGCTTAGAATTGTCTTGGCTATGCGGGCTCTCTTTTGGTTTCATATGAAATTTCAAGTGGTTTTTTTCCAGTTCTGTGAAGAAGGTCATTGGTAGCTCGATGGGGATAGTGTTGAATCCATAAATTACTTTGGGCAGTATGGCCATTGTCATGATATTGATTCTTCCTAACTATGAACTTGAAGTATTTTTCCATCTGTTTTTGTCCTCTCTTATTTCCTTGAGCAGTGGTTTGTAGTTCTCCTTGAAGAGGTCCTTTACATCCTGTGTTAGTTGTAATCCTAGGTATTTTATACTCTTTGTAGCCATTGTGAATGAGAGTTTGCTCTTGATTTGGCTCTCTGTTTGTCTGTTATTGGTGTATAGGAATGCTTGTGATTTCTGCACATTGATTTTGTATCCTGAGACTTTGCTGAAGTTGCTTATCAGTTTCAGGAGACTTTGGGCTGAGACGATGGGGTCTTCTAAATATACAATCATGCCATCTGCAAATAGAGACAAGTTGACTTCCTCCTTTCCTAATTGAATACCCTTTATTTATTTGTCTTGCCTGATTGCTCTGGCTAGAACTTCCAATACTATATTGAATAGGACTGGTGAAAGAGGGCATCCTTGTCTAGTGCCAGATTTCAAACCGAATGCCTCCAGTTTTTGCCCATTCAATATGATGTTGGCTGTGGGTTTGGAATATATAAGTTTTATTATTTTCTGATACGTACCATCAATACCTAGTTTATTGAGAGTTTTTAGCATAAAAGGCTACTGAATTTTGTTGAAGGCCTTCTCTGCATCTATTGAGATAATCATGTGATTTTTATCTTTGGTTCTGTTTATGTTATGGATTACATTTATAGACTTAGGTATGTTAAACCAGCCTTGCATCCCTAGGATGAAGCCTACTTGATCGTGATGAATAAGCTTTTTGATGTGCTGTTGCATTTGGTTTGCCAGTATTTTATTGAAGATTTTTGCATAGATTTTCATCATGGATATTGGCCTAAAGTTTCTTTTTTAGTTGAGTCT
Source organism: Cebus imitator (assembly GCF_001604975.1). NCBI lineage: Eukaryota > Metazoa > Chordata > Mammalia > Primates > Cebidae > Cebus > Cebus imitator. The sequence continues at coordinate 5,152,735 of NW_016107478.1, read as the reverse complement.
CTGCCAGGTTTATGTATCAGGATGATGTTGGTCTCATAAAATGAGTTAGGGAGGATTCCCTCTTTTTGTATTGTTTGGGATAGTTTCAGAAGAAATGGTGCCAGCTGTTTGTACATCTGGTAGAATTTGGCTGTGAACCTGACTGGACCTGGGCTTTTTTTGGTTGGTAGGTTATTAATCTCTGCCTCAACTTCAGCCCTGAAGTTATTGGTCTATTCTGGGTTTCAACTTCCTCCCGGTTTAGTCTTGGGAGGGTGCAAGTGTCCAGGAATTTGTCCATTTCTTCCAGGTTTACTGGTTTATGTGCATACAGTTGTTTGTAGTAATCTCTGAAGGTAGTTTGTATTTCTGTGAAATCAGTGGTGATATCCCCTTTATCATTTTTTATTGCATTTATTTGATTCTTCTCTCTTTTCTTTTTTATTAGTCTGGCTAGAAGCCTGTCTATTTAGTTCAAGATATTTTACATGTCTCTCAACAATTTATCAACTTGTACACTGTAAGTGTGCCAGTTTATCATATACTAATTATACTTCAATAAAGTTGTTTTTTAGGACTGGTATATTATATTAGAAGATGTAAAGAGTTTGGGGTACTTTTTAAATTCATGACTGACCACTTGATTCTAACTAGTTTTAGAACAAAGAGAGATAGTTTGGTGACTGTTTTTCCACACAGATATCTGTGTAATTGTGAAAACGAAGTCCCCACTAGAAAGTGAGTATAATGAGCAACATTACAGCACAATTAGGCTAGTGAGAAAAATGAAAAAATCTGAACTTCCAGTTGTGAAAATCATAAGATAGCAGGAGCTCTCAGGGCATGAGATACAATGATATGTACATGACAGTAGGCTTCAACAGAGAGGAACCATTTGAAATATATAAGGACTAATCCTAGATCTGAAAACTCACATTCTTTTGGGCATAGGAACTAGGTTGTAAGTTCCATGAGAACAGGAACTTACCTATTTCTGCTTACTGCAATATATCCATTACCCACATGTAGCCTGCCACTGTAGGCATTCAGTGTCTGTTGAATGCATTTCCACTATAGCAGCTAGCTAACCAAATAGTGATGAACTATAGACATCTGTCTATGCTACTGAGACACCTTATTGCAGAAAAGCTGCAAAGCTCTTCTCCCTCTGTAGCTTCCTTAAGAGATTCAGTTAGGCCCAATACTCACTGGGTTTTTTTTTCCCCCATTTATTTATTTTATTGCATTTTAGATTTTGGGGTACATGTGAAGAACATGCAAAATTTTTGCATAGGTACACACATGGCAGTGTGATTTGCTGCCTTCCTCCCCATCACCTACATCTGGCATTTCTCCCCTTGCTATCTCTCCCAGCTCCCCACCCCCCACCGTCCCTCCCCTATT
>NW_016107478.1:5147701-5150279 GCF_001604975.1 Cebus imitator | reverse complement strand
TTTCCCAACACCATTTATTGAACAGGGAATCCTTTCCCCATTGCTTGTTTTTGTCTGGTTTGTCAAAGATCAGATGGTTGTAGATATATTGTGTTCCCTCTGAGACCTCTGTTCTGTTCCATTGGTCTATATCTCTGTTTTGGGACCAGTACCATGCTGTTTTGATTACTGTAGCCTTGTAGTATAGTTTGAAGTCTGGTAGTGTGATGCCTCCCGCTTTGTTCTTTTTGCTTAGAATTGACTTGGCTATGCGGACTCTCTTTTGGTTCCATATGAAGTTTAAGGTGGTTTTTTCCAGTTCTGTGAAGAAGGTCATTGGTAGCTTGATGGGGATAGCTTTGAATCTGTAAATTACTTTGGGCACTGGGTTTTAAAGTGTGAAGGCACAGGGGTTCTTAAGACATTGAGTAAAGAGGTGATTCTGGAAGCAAGGTCAGAGACCTACCACCTACATTTACAAACCCTTATCCAAAATGAAATAAAGGACAAGGAAGAACAAACTAAACGGGATGACAACCAGAAGACTCTTGCTGCCAAAGTAATGCTCCTGCTATTTACCTCGCAGAGAGTAAGCTATGCCCTATCCCGAGCTATATATTTTGAGTTTATTGAAATATCAAACTAAAAAATTAAAAGAACTATGGCTCTTAATCTCCTAGTAAAGTTCATGACATTAACATTTGTTAAATAAAGCAAAAAGTGTCCCCTGAACATAGGAGGAAGAGGATCAAAGGAAGAGAGTCCCACTGCAATATCTGGCCTCCATGCTAGTGAGATTGGCAGAGAGATTAAAACACTATGGTAGGAACAGGTACATACCAGTCACATATGTTTAATGCATATCTTTAGACACAGGCTAATCAATCTTCATTATTAAAATAAAAACAAGTGAGGCAAGAGAGAAGAACTTCTTGCTGCCATTCTCTTGGTACTAAGTTATCCGGAACCCATAGTTTTACAACTTTGATCCGAGCAAACTACTTGAATTCTGACTCTGACCTATAAGATTTCTAACTGTGTTTAAGTTAGTTCCCAATGAGTTTAGCACACAGCCTATGCCTAACACTAGTTACTCCCGTAAATATCGATTTCTCCTTTTTTTTTATTTTAGTAATAGTATGCCTAGGGTTTTAGACAGACACATGACTGCTAGCTGAAAACTATATTTGCCAGTTTCCCTTGCCAATTAGCCATGGCCATATTACTAGATTCTGGACAATGGGGTATGAGTGGAAGAGATTAAGATAATTTTCGGGTCAAGGCTTTCAAAAAATAAATGCTTGCCTCCTAACATTTTCCAGAAGACTAAAATATAGCTGTGGTGCTGTTGAACCGCATATGCATGTGGGGGCAAAGACTACCCCATAGGAAATGGAGAAGCAACAAGATGGAAAGAAACTGGAACCCTGGAGGCTTCATGGAGCAGAACCACCTATCTGGTGGCCAGACCAGCTGCCAGTTTCTGGAATGTTCTGTTAGAGACAAACTTTAATCCTGTTTGAATCACACGTATTTGGGGTCATTGCTACAGCAGCTTACCCTATGCCTGAGCTACTATTCAGGACTTCTCATTGCTTTTTTAAAACCAATAAGTAACCTGAGTTACTCTGAGTAGAAATCAATTTATGGTTATGATATGTGATGGTAATAACTCAACATTTATTCCTGAAGTTAGCATGTAAACTGCTTGACAACTCGCTGGCCAGTTAACAATTCCTTTGAAAACTAGTTCTGGATATCACTCCATCAGGGAATATCTGATCCCATGTCTTGGGACAGTGAGCCTTTGACCTGGCCCTTGATGTTTGCACAGTATTTCAGTATTAATTCTAGGCAGAGATAGCAGGGGAAAAAAAGCAAATAATCAAGATAGAGCAAAGTACAAAAAAAACACAAAGTTCTGGAGGACATAGGACCTAAATTGAAGATGATAAGGATTTAGATAAACAGCAGGACTAGAGATGGTGCCCCAAGAAAGTCCAAGGTACATGTGTTTAAAGGTAGAAATATTTATGCAGATGAAAGGGGGAAGTCACTGGGAATAAAGTGCATCTTTCAAAATAATTGATGATTCAATCAGAGGGCTAGGCTGGAGAAGAAGGGTGTCATGATTATGAAGTTTTGGGAGACTACGCAGAGGTGTTCACATCTGACACAGGGTAAAGGAATTCACTCCTGATTTTATACTTCAGGAAAACAACACAAATTCGGCTCTCAAGCAGAGCTGTGTTTGATTTTTTGCTTTGCCATTCACTGATATTTTAAGCTTGAATAAGTGATTTCAATTGCACAAACTTTTGTTTTCTAATCTGAAAAATTAGGACAGTAGCACCTACATCTCAAGCCTGTTCTAAGAATTTGGTGAAATAGTAAATGTAAAAAGCCCCATTATGACATTTGGCACATAGGTAGCTGGAGGATTAATATTCACATCTAAGTATAAAAGAGTATATTCTGGGCCGGGAGCAGCAGCTTACACCTGTAATCCTGCACTTTGGGAGGCCGAGGTGGGTGGATCATCTGAGGTCAGGAGTTCAAGACCAGTCTGGCCAAACATGGTAAAACCCTGTCTCTACTA
>NW_016107478.1:5069997-5147691 GCF_001604975.1 Cebus imitator | reverse complement strand
AAAAAAAAAAAACGGAAAAAAAAAAAAAAAACCAGGCATGCACCTGTATTCCCAGCTACTCCAGAGGCTGAGGCAGGAGAATCACTTGAACCTGGGAGAAGGAGGTTGCAATGCGCCAAGGTTGTGCCATTGCACTCCAGCCTGGGTGACAATAACAAAAAACAAAATTCCATCTCACAAAAAAGAAAGGGGGGTGGGGGAAGGAAGGAAGGAAGGAATGAAGGAACGGAGACTATATTCTACTCAGAACGTGAAGTTTTTCCAGACTGAGAAGAACTGACATCTTGATGATATTGAGTCTTTCTACCCGTGTCCATGGAATCTCTCTCCATTTATTTACACTTCCTATGATTTCTTTCATCAGAGTTTTGTAGTTTTCTGCATATACATTTTTACATATTTTGCTAGATACATATTTAAGTATTTCTTTTTTTTCTTTTGGATTATCTTTTATGTTTTTCTGCTTTATTGAAGTATAATTGGCAAATAAAATTTGTATATATTCAAGGTGAACAATGTGATGCTTTGATATAGGTATACATTATGAAGTGATTACCAATATCAAGCTGCTTAACATATCCATCATCTCACGTAGTTACACACATGTGCATTTGTGTAGATCCTTAAGAGCTACTCTCAGCAAATTTCAAGTATACAATGCACTATTTACTACAGTCACCATTCTGTACATTAGGTCTCCAAACTTATAGATCTTATAACTGCAAGTTTGTACCCTTTGACCAACATCTCCCCAGTCCCCACCTGAAAACCCTAGTAAACCATGCTTTCATTCATTTCAATAAGTTTGACATTTTAGATTCCACATAAAATTGAAATCATACAGTATATGCCTTTCTGTGACTGGCTTATTTCATTTAGCATAATGTCCTCCACATTCATCGATGTTGTTGCAGATGGCAGGATGTCCACCTTTTTTTAAGACTGAATAATATTCTGTTGTGTGTGTGTGTGTATGTATAAAATATTTTCCTTATCCCTTCATCTATCAGGAGGCACTTAGATTGTTTCCAAATCTTGGCTGTTGTAAATAATGGGATAATGAATACAGCAATGCAGTTAGCTCTTCAATACAGTGATTTCATTGTCTTTGGATATATAACCAGATATGGGATTGCTGAGTCATACGGTAATTCTATTTCAACATTTTTAAAGCACCTCCATATTTCATAATGGTTGTACCAATTTACCTTCCCACCAACAGGGCAAAAAAATTCTATTTTCTTCTCATCCTAGCCAATATATATTATCTTTTGACTTTTTAATAATAGTTATCTTAACACGTATGAGGTGATACCTCATTATGAGTGTGATTTTCATTTCCCTGTTCACCCACTTGTATGTCTTCTTTGGGGAAAATGTCTGTTCAAGTCATTTGCCCATTTTAAATCACGTTATTTGGAGATTTTTTGCTATTGATTTGTAGGAATTTCTTATATATTTTTATATCAACCTCCATCAGATACATGGTTTGCAAATGCTTTCACTCTATTGATTGTTTCCTTTGCTGTGAAGAAGCTTTTGTTTGATGTATTCTCACTTGTATAATTTTGCTTTTGTTGCCTCTGCTTTTGATGTTATATACAAATCATTGCCAAGACCAATGTTATGAAGTCTTTCTTTATGTTTTCTTCTAGAAGCTTTATGGTTTCAGGTCATATGTTTAGGTTTTTAATCCATTTTGAGTTGATTTTTATCTATGTTGTATAATAAGGGTTCCATTTAATTCTTTTGCATGTGGTTATACAGTTTTGTCATACAATTGTTGAAGAGACTATCCTTCCCCCATTATGTAGTATTGACATCCATGTTGAAGACCATTTCATCATATATGCATGAATTTGTTTCTATCTATTCTGTTTCATTGGTATCTAAGTCTATCTTTATGCCAGTATCAGATTTATTTGGTTACTGAATCTTTGTAATACTTTGGAATTAGGAAAATTTGGTGCCTGCAGCTTTGTTTTTATTTCTCAAGATTGTTTCAGTTTTTCAGGGTCCTTTGTAGGTTCATATACATTTTAGAATATTTTTTAATTTCTTCGCAAAAAGGAAAAGTCGAGAGGATTTTGATATGATGACATTAAATCTTCAAATTACTTTGGGTAATACGGACATTTTAACAATATTTAGTCTTTCAATCTATGAACATGGGATGTCTTTCCATTTATTTGTGTCTGTTTTAATTTCTTTTAGCAATTTCTTGCCGTTTTCAGTGTACAAATCTTTTGCCTCCTTAGTTAAGTCTATTCTTTTTAATGCTGCAGTAAATTTTCTCTCTTCACAGATGACATAATCTTATATATAGAAAATCCTAAAGGTTTCACACACCAACCCCCAAAAACTGTTAGAACTAATAAGTAAATTCAGCAAAGTTTTAGGATACAAAATCAAAATGCAAAAATCAGCTATGTTTCTGTACACTAACAACAAACATTCTGAAAAGAATATTTTTTAATCCACTCTGAAAGACTATATCTCTTAATAAGTGTATTTAGGTCACTGATATTTAAAATGATTATTGATGTAGTTGGACTAATATCTACCCTATTCTTACCTGTTTTCTAAGAAGAATTGTTAACTTTCTGTTTGTCCAGTTTTTTTCTTGTTGCAAAGATGAGAGTGAGGACTTCCAAGCTCCATTCACACTGGACTGGAAACCAGACATATGTACAAATACTCTTTATAGCAGTTAAGAGGAGAAAAGAGAAGAAATACACATTTATGCCATCTTTTACAATCACATAATTAACTTTGAAATTTGTGTTCCCACGTAGTGTCTAATTACTAACTAAGGTCAGTTCCTTTCAATCTAAGGACATTCTTAAGTAACTCTTAAAGTCTGGTAGCAACAAATTCTCAGTGGTTGTATTTTTTTAATTTGGAGATAGCTGTTTTTGCTTTCATTTTTGAAAAAATAAACCATATGTTGCATATAAGATTCTTGGCTGACACTTTTTTTTAGGGAGAAAACATTCCCAAATCATATATTTGATAAGATTAATATAGAGAATACATAAATAACTCGCATAATTAAACAGTAAAAAAATCAAACAACCCAATTAAAAATTGGCAAAGAACATGAATACATATTTTTCCAAAGAAGGTATACAAATGACCAACCAGAACATGAAAATATATTTAACATCACTAATTATTAGGGAAATTAAGATCAAAATTACAATAAGATGCTACTTTACACATATTAGGATGAATAGCATAACAAAAATAACAGAAAATAACAAATACAGATGAAGTTGTGGAGATATTGAAAATCTTGGGCACAGCTTCCAGGAATGCAAAATGGTGTAATCACTATAAAAAATAGCATGGTTGTTCCTAAAAATATTGAAAGTAGAGCTACCATGTAATCCAGCAACTCTATCTCTTGGAACACACCCAAAATAATTGAAAGCAGAATCTCAGAGATATTTACACACCCTCATTTGGAGCAGCATTGTTCACAGTAACCAAGAGGTGGACCGAACTCAAGTGGGTTAACAGTTTTCCGAGTTTTTTTCTTTTCTTTTAGCACTTTGAATATATCATCCTACTGCCTTTTAGGCATCATTTTTTCTAATTACAAGTCAGCTGTTAATCTTTTTGGAGTTCCAATTTATTTGAATGGACTGTTTTTCTCATGCTGCTTGTAGGATTTTCTCTTTGTCTTTGTGTTTCAGTATTTTTACTATGATGTATTTGAGTGTGGATTCCATTGCATTTATCCTATTTAGGGCCTATTGAACTTTTTGGATACATAGATTAATGTTTTTCATGAAATTTGGAGAATTTTACAGCCATTATTTCTTCAAATATGTTTCTGCTCTTTTCTCACCATTATATTCTACGGTATTCTGATTACATATATGCTAGTGGGTTTAATGATGTTCCACATATTTTCTGTCTCTGTTCTTTACATTGCATAATCTCTATCAAGCTATCTTCAAGTTCATTGATTCTTTCCTTTTCTACTTTACATCTACTGTTGATTTTAATTTTAGTTATTGCAATTTTCAATCCAAAATTCCACTTCTTAAAAATAATTTCTATCTTATCATTGAGATCATCTATCTATTGAAACATTGTCTCATATCTTCCTTTACTTCCTTCACCACAATTTTCTGTAGTTCTTTGGAGATATTTATAATTAAGTTGCTTTACAGTCTTTGCTAAAGTTGACCATCTGGGCTGTATCACAGGCAGTTTCAGTTACCTGATTTTTCCTTATTGGGTCACACTTTCCTGCTTTTTAGTATGTATTATCATTTTTTGTTGAAAACTATATATTTTAGATATATATTATGGCAATCATGGCTAATGATCTGCCCTTTTCTCCCAGTTCTTTTTGTTTATATTTTTATTTATTTACGGACTTGGCAAGACTGACTAATTTAGAGAAACATTACTTTCTCTATAGTGTAAAGCCTCTGATGTCACTTCTCTGAGGACATGGACTTCGGTGTGCACCAGTCACAACACAATGACATTGGTTTTAAAAGGGCTCTCTTTAACTATCTTTTTCTGTTCTATATTTAAAACTGTCTGCCTCTGTTGGTATTACACACTGACTTCCAGCTGATTGCTCTATTGTTTTCAACAATGCCTTGGGTCATATATTCCTTTGCAATTTCATCCAGTTAAATTGGGGCTTATTCTCAGGAGTAGTCTTTGAGGCCATTCTTTGAGATTTGTTCCTGCCCAGGAAGGCTCTTCTTGGCTATGTCTTGTGCTAATTGACCCTGGCAAACTTCTAGTTACCCTATGGTTTAGCTTCGTGTTCTCATGGAACTGCCAGCCTCCTCTTAACTGCTTACCACCGAAATCTCTATTGTTTCTGGTATTCATCTCTGGTGTTTGTGGCTAACCTCTCCCAGTGTGGAACCTCTATCTCATGAGAAAGCTGAGATGAGGGAAATCATGGCTCAGTATTGCCAGCCTGCTGGCCTGGGGTAAGTATTATTTCTGCCTTACAAGTCAGAGCTGGAGGGAGGCAGTTATCCCTAGACCTCTTAGCCAGTCTTGTCTAGAATAGAGCTTCTGCAACATGAAATTCTGGGGGCTGGGTATGAGAAATGCCAGCAGATTTTTCCTCTCAGGGAGATACTGTAGCCTTCATCTGGGAGCTAGGGAAAGTGTTCTTTGATATAACTGACAAGAATGGGGTTTCTGTCACACTGATCTGGGGACTAGGAGAAGGAGTGGGTTATGGTTCAAATGCCACAGACTCTTACTGTCTTTACCAGGGTTTAGTAAATTTTTCTTAAATAAAATTTATTTATTTACTGTATGCCTTTACAACAACTTTCAGGAACTTAAATTATTTTAGTTTTATAAATAGTTTTTAGCAATCACAGTTTTTTACCAAGAAGAGGTACTGTGGGGTTTCTCATGCTGCCGTTATGGAAGTCATTCCCCTGTATCATTTTTTAAAGCAAAAAATAAAAGGGAAGGAGAGATATAACAAACCTGTTATTTAACAAACCTCATGTCCCACTGTTATGGAAATGAGCAAATAAATTGTGGCATAATAATAGAATACTATCCATCTATTAAATTAGAGCCACATATATCAATCAGGATAAAACTCAAACATACAATACTGAGAGAGAAAAAAACAGTTGTAGAATAATTCTTGTAAAAAATATATGAATATTAGAAATATTGTATGGATGCATAACAACTGTAGTAAAACAGGAAAATGAGGACTAGAAGGATACAAGCTAAGCTCTGACCAGTATTTCTCTCTGGACCTTGGAAAGAGAGCAAGAGACTTCAATTCTCATTTCATTTCTTGCTCATGCCCTGTGATCCTAGCACTTTGGGAGGCTGAGGCAGGTGGATCACCTACAGTCAGTAGATTGAGACCAGCCTGGCCAACATTTATCTACGAAAAATACAAAAATTAGCCGGGCCTGGTGGCATGTGCCTGTAGTCCCAGCTACATGGGAGGCTGAGGCAGAAGAACCACTTGAACCCGGAAGGTGGAGGTTGCAGTTAGCCAAAATCATGCCACTGCACTCCAGCCTGGGCAACAGAGCAAGACTCTGTCTCAAAAAAAAAAAACAAATAAAATAAAATATTGTAAGCAGAATATGTGTCTCTATGTTAAGTACATGAGTGCATACTAATTCCAAAACTATGTTTTGTGTTTTGAGTCTCACCATTTGTAAAACCCAAGCAGTCACTCGCCAAACGGTATTAAAGGCTGGAACCTGGTGGTCCTACAGTCTTGGGGCTTCGGAGAGAAGCCTTAAAGAGTAAACCAGTAAGGATCAGGACTAAGACATTCCTTCAACAAATGTTAATTAAGCACTTATTTTGGACGCTGCTCAGTGCTAGCAGCTTTGACGTAGAGCCTTTTAATCTTCCAAACACTTTCAAATACAGGACCTCTTTTAGATGTCTTTCAGAATGGTGGATTTATTTGTTCACCACATCCTTAGTACTTAACTCTTCTGCTTCCTCAGCTACAAGATGAGACTACCGAGAGCATCTCCTGCATAATTTTATCAAAATGAAATAACAATTTATGTAAAGAGGCGGATATGCTGCCTGGCATATAGTAAGAGCCCAAGAAATGTTAGGTACTGCTGTTGTCATCACTATTTACCAGGCACGGTTCCAATCACGGGAGAGACGATTGATTGAACAACAGAGGCCCAAACGTCTGTGGCGCTCTCTGTAAACCCATGGGCTTTCTAAATGGAAAAGAAACTGCTTCTAGCCTGGCCTTTTCTAAGTCCGGTGCGTGTCCTCCCCGGGAATCCAGAGCCTGGCATCTCCGCTGGGTGCTGCGAAGGGGCGGGGCGGATAGGCGGGGCGGGGCTGGGAGGCGGGGCGAGGCTGGGAGTGAGGCGGGGCTTGGAGGCGCTGTGGGGACCGTCGCCTGCTCCGACCACAGAAGAGCAGAACGTCCGGGCCATGCTCGCAGCGATGGGCTCCCTGGCGGCTGCCCTCTGGGCAGTGCTCAGTCCTCGGACTCTCCTGCTGGGCACTGTCGCCTTTCTGCTCTTTTCTGACTTTTTCAAAAGACGGCGCCCAAAGAACTACCCGCCGGGGCCCTGGGGCCTGCCTTTCTTTGGCAACTTTTTCCATGTGGACTTCGAGAAGTCGCACCTGGATATTCAGCTGGTAGGAGCGGTAGAAGGTGCCTGGCGCGATCTCACCCTAACCCTGTTCTGCAGGACAAGGGATGTTCCGGGAACGTGGGTGGGGAGTAAAAGGGCAGAAAGAGGTATGGCTTACGCTGGTAACCTGGTAAAACCCGCTTTGAGTTTCATTTCCTAACCCATTAACTGGCATGATTCCACCTGCACTTTCTAGGGATGGAATGTTATTAAATGTTGACTATTTTGCATGTTGTCATGTTAAAGATTATTGGAACAAGGTAATGTGATTACCTTGGCCTCTTTTATATGATTGTCCTTAAAAGCGCTATACTTTCTTTCTGAGGAGCTTCATTGCCCTTACGTAAAGTAGTCATGATGCTGCCTCAATCTTCATCATTTCTCAACTGGGTTGTTGCCACTACACTAAATGAGTCCTCCACCTTCAGCCTCCTTCCCGTGCACTGCACTCTCTCACTAAGTAATTTTCAAATGTTCTCCCTCTGTTTAAATTTTCGCCAAACGGTGTTCAGACTCCTGACTTCAGACACCCACCTGGGACCCTTCTTGACGCAGCCTCTTTCCACCTCTATACAATAATCTCCTATCAGGGCTCCCCACCTCTGGTGACCGAATTCTTTGAAGTTCTCTCAGACATCAAACCCCATTTCAAGAAACCAATGCTGGTTTTCCTGCTACTCAGCGCAGACACCTTGCTGAGAGACAACACTGTGACAAGTGATTATGAAGATTAAATAAAATAGTGAATGGTCCATATTGACATGGCTTATAGGTGATACATAACAAATATTAGTTTCCCTTTCCCTACACATGCAGTACTTTAAACACATGGCTGTATATTGTACTCAAATATTGATAGACCAAGCTTTATCACTTTATGGGAGAAATACCCAGTTGGTAATACTAAGTGACTAAATGACAGAATTAGTCACAGAATATTAAAGCTAAGCTACCAAACCTTTGCTCTTGTTTAATAAATATGTTGTTCAATTTCCAAGTATGTGGAGATTTTCCTGTTATCTTTCTGTTAATTATTTTCAGTTTGATTCCATTGTGGTCAAACATCATACTTTGCATGATTTCAGTTCTTTTATATATGTTAAGGTTGATTAAATGATACAAGATATAGTCTATCTTGATAAATGTGCCATGCAGTCTGGAAAAAAAGTGTATTTGATTATTGTTGGGTGGAGTAATTGATATAAATTATTGTTGACGTAAATATCAATTTGATTTTATTGGGCAAGGATATTGTTTGGTTTGTCTATATCCTTGTTGACTTCTTATCTACTGAGCCTATCAACTACTAAAGGAGGAATGTTGAAGTTGCCAAGGACAATTTAGAGTTTATCTATTTCTTCATTCAGTTCTAGTAGTTTTTCCTTCATGTATTTAGAAACTCTCTTGTTTTGTGCATACACATTTAAGATTATCATGGCTTCTTAGTGAATTGATCTTTTTATCCTGTAATGTCCCTCTTAATTCTTGATAATTTTATTTGCCTAAACTTTAGTTTATCTGATATAATATAGCCACAACTTTTTTCTGATTAGTATGTACATGGTATGAGCATTTCTATTCCTTAGCTTTTAACCTACTTCTATCATTGTACTTGAAATTAGCTTCCTGAAGACAGCATATGCTTGGGTCATTTTTTTCATTCTGCCAATCTCTGTCTTTTAATTGGTGAATGTAGACTATTTATATTTAATGTAATTATTGACATATTAAGAATTGTCTACCATTTTATCATTTATTTGGTTTTTCTTTGTTTTTTATGCCTCTGTTTTCCTTTCCCTATCTTCCTGTGAATTATTTGAACATATTAAAAATAATTTTATTCTTATTTATCTGAGGTATTTTTTAGCATCCCTTTTTGTATAGTGATTTAAAAGTTATTTCCCTGAGGATTATAATATGCAAATGTAGCTGACTGCAGTCTATTAGTGTCAAAATTTTACCACTTTAAGTGAAATATAGATATCGTGCAACCATTTAGTTCCTTTACCCTCTCCACTTTATAATTGTCATAAGTGTTATCTCTGTATACATTGAAAACTACATCAGATAATATTATAATTTTGCTTTTAAATGTTAAATGCAATTTTGAAAACTCAAGAGAATAACAGTCTATTTTATTTATTCATTTAGTTACCCTTTTCATTTATCTTTTTTCATTTCTGATGTTTTAATTTCTGAAGTTTATCATATCCTTTCAGATCTGAAGAACTCTCTTTAGTCATTAGTGCAGGTGTGCTGGCAAGAAATTCTTTTAGCTTTCCTTCATTTAAGAATGCTTTGATTTCACCTTCATTTCTGAAGTATATTTTCACTGGACATACAATTCTAGGTTGACAATTCCTTTCATTCAACATTTTTAAATGTTATGCTACTTCTTTTTGGCCTCTGTGGTTCCTGTTAAGAAATCTACTATCATTTGAATTGTTATCCCCCTTATGTAATGAGCCTTTTTTCACTGCCTTCCTTCAAGAAATTTTCTTTGTTTTAAATTTCAGAGGTTTAATTATGATAGGTCTTGGTGCCATTTTCTTTGGGTTTATCCTGTTTGGGTTTCTGAATCTGTAGATTTGTCTTTTGCCAGTTTGGGGGCGTTTCAGCCACTTTTTCTTCAAATATTTTTCAACTATGCATTCTTTTTTATTTCTTTCTTGTATTCTTGGATACTGACAGCACAAATGTTAGATCTCTTCTTATGCCTAAAGTTCCTGAGACTCTCAGTTTTTGTGGTTTCCAATGTAATTTCTCATGTTGTTTAGTTTGAATATGTTCTTCTTACCTGTCTTCAATTTCACAGATTCTTCTATCATTACAATTCTATTGAGCTATTTTATTGAATTTTTAAATTTATTCTATTGTATTTTCAGTTATAAAATTTTCACTTTGTTCTTCTTTATCTTTTATTTCTCTGTCAAAATTTCCTAATGTTTTATTTGTTTCAAGAGTGTTCATAGTTATTGGAAAAGTTTTATAGCAGCTGCTTTAAAATATGTAATTATTCTATATTTTCAACATCTGTGTCATCTCGGTGTTGGTGTCAACTCATTAAAATTTATATTCTCCTGATTCTTGGTAAGGTGAGTAATTATGGACTATATCCTGGGCATTTTATATATTTGTTATAAGATTTACCTTGGACACTGTACAGATCTTTTAGCATATACCCTATTTAGATTCTGAATGCTCACTTTTGTGGGTGGCAGTTCAAATGTCAGTGCAGGTTATAAAGTAGACTATTCTTGTCTACTCCACTTTGTATTACCCTCTCCCATAGGAATCCATTTCACATCCTCATCAGTGCAAGCTGGGGAAAAGGAAGATGGAATAGAAGACAAAGATCCCTCTGCTATAGTAGCTTATTCTTTATTACAGAGGGAAGAGAGTCAGAGATCTGCCCATATCTGCTCCAAGAGGAAGTACACCTCCTTATTACTGTGGAAGAAGGCTGGAAATCCTCATTTGCCCTCTAACTCCTGCAGGGAGTTTCTTTACTGCAGCTTAGGAATAGAAGTCAAAATTCAGCTCACAGACTCAGCAGAGACGGGTACTGCCTCATTATTGCAATGTAGGGTGAAAAGATAAGGTACTATCCATGTACTCCAGTGCTGTAGGACCTTTAAGAGTTGGGAAGGTTCATATGTTTTTCATGGTATTTGCCTCCACAACAAAGAAGTAAAAAGGAAAAATGGTTTCTGTCATGTCGGGCTTTCCTTTTCCTGGTCCTTTGGCTAGAGAGAGTAGACTTTTCTTGAAGATATTTTTGTCTGTGTTAATTGGTGTCATGATTAACAGAAGTAAAATGGAATGCTTTTATTCTGTCTTGTCTGAAATAAGAAGCTTGGTCTGCACCTTTGTTGTATTCCTAAGATAGGTGTCTCTAGAGAGGTTAAATGACTTGCCTAATGTCACAAAACTAGCCAGTGATAAAACTGAGACTAGGATCTCATCCCTGGCCCTGTGACTTTTTATCACATCGTTACTGTTTATTTTTATTTTTTATAGATTTGTATTTTTATATTTCTGGGTGTAAAACAAATGGAGTTAAATGATGCAATTTAGTTCTAATTAAATTTACATTTTTGCAATTGGGAAACATTAAGTACTAACTAATAGATTTTACATAAGGATTTTTATGTTAATTTTCAATTCATCTTCATGATAGGCACACAAGTTTGGTATGATTTGGTGGTGCTTCCATTTTATCATGGAGAAAACTGGCTGAGAACAAACAGTGAACTGCCCAGGTTATTCAGCTAAATAATAACAAACAAGGACTTGAACCTGAGACTATTTGATTTGTACATCTGTTATATAATTTATGCTGCCTCAAATTTTATGACATGGTTAAAGTATAGTTGATTTATTCTGTTCATTCAACAGGCATTTATTAAGTGCTTATCATATACCAGGCAAAGTACAAGGCAGTGTTTGATTAAATGTATAGTGTAGACTCTTGGTAACCAAATGGGATATCAGGAGACTGGATCACTCAATAGAAACCCTGGGGATAACCTTTATTAAAATGTTGGAATAAATTGTGCTGAATTTTAAAAGAAATTTTGATTTTTGGCAAGTGGTTAAATGGAGTAAAGGGACAGGAGATTTTTAATAGGGGAAAATGGTCTAAGCCATAATAATTTTATTATTAATTTTAGTATTATGATTACTTATCATAACAATACTAACATGGAAACTAATAACAATGCCCATTTTATAGATTTGAAAACTAAGATGGGAAAAAGTTAAATAACTTTCTCTCAAATCACACAGAAAGTAAGAAGCAAAACCTGGATTCAAACAAGTTTGTGTAACTTCAAAATCCAAACTCTTAAGTACTCGCTTACTTAAACAACTCTCCTACACAAACAACTTAGAATTCTGATTGAGAACCAAACAAGATCCAAAACTTTATACCTAACGTTAAGACTATCCTCAGCCTAGCTCCCATCCCCCTTATCAACTGCGAACATACTTTTTCCAGGAACCTGCCTCAACCCTGGATCCTTTTGCAATTTCTAACTTCCTCCCACCAGATATTGTATTGTAAAGAATGGTAATAATGAGAAGTGATTATTATCTACATGCTCCATTAGATTGTGAGCTTCTTTAAGGGAAGGACTCGTTGCATTCCCCAGCACCTGGCCTTGACCTGCCACATGGTCAGTGCTCTTTACCTAATGAACCCTATGCTTCAGTCAGACAAGGTGGCTTTCTTGCTCCCAAGCATCTTCTGCATTTCCCCTTTACACCTACATATGACGTTCCCACAACCTGGAATGCCTTTGATTTCTTGCTACCTGTTTTTTATTATCTTTGTGGTTTGGGCATTGTTGTTTGTTTGTTTGTTTGTTGTTTGTTTTTGGTGGCATTATGACCTTCATTTAAGATCTGGCTCAGATACCATCTACTCTTTAAAAATATATTTTTCTTATATCTGTGGTGGAAAGTCATCTCTTCTTGTGATAGCTTTATGTCCCTCTCTATCAGGATAATAACACAGGTCATCTGCTGTGCATTCCAATTTTTTTTTCTGCACAGTCTCTCCCAAGAGACTTTGACACTTTAGAAAAACATCATATCATATTGATCTTACCTCCACATATAATATACCAGTGCCAGAAGTTTCCTGGTAACTCTTACACATCTCGTAAAATCCTGTTAAATTGAACATGAATTTGATTTCCACAGCCTGTTCTTAGAAACCAACATAACCCCAAGAACTACCTGTGAGACCGTTATTCTTAGAAGGAGTTCCTGGGCTACAGAGGACTGGTAGCTCCTAAAACTGCATGTAAAGCTGTTTATGTGTATAGTTATATATGTTTTTCTTGGAGAGTTAGATCTATGATATATATTATATTTTCAAAGGATTCTATAACTCAAAAAGGTAAAGAGCCACTGTTTTAAAGCTTTATTCCTCATTTCCTTATTTTCTTTTTTTTTCTTTATTGGATAAAACAGCTTTTCAACTATAAAGCCAATACATACACAGTGAGACAACATATTAAAATACAGTTTAACGAGAGAGAGACTCTTACCTGTCCTTGTGCTCACCCTGCAACCACTGTTCATGTGTGCATGTGTGCATGTGTGCGCGCGCACGCACACACACACACACACACACACACACACATACTTAGCAGTACCTCTGTAGGACCTTGGTAGATATCTTTCCAGATTTGCATGTAAATGAAAATAAAATTATATTTTCAACTTTTTATCAGAAATTCTATGTATCAATGAGAAAAATGTTGAATACTTTGAAACAGAAGTGTTTGAGAGACGTACACATGTGACTTTAAAAATACAACATCTAGAGTGAGGGAAAGATGTTAAACCTTAGAGAAACAGCATGCATTTTCATGCCTATTAGGATCACACACACACACACACACACACACACACACACACACACACACACACAGAGCTGAGTGTTGGTTAGAGTTCAGGGGAACAGGCCCTCTGACCTACTGCTGGCAAGAGTGTGAATTAGTACACTCTGTTTCTGTTTTTCTTTTCCTCTTTTCATGTCTTTGTTCTGTTGATTCTTAAGTTTAAAAATTTAGATTCAGTGGAGTCTCTGTCAACTTTATATCTCTTGGTAGCCACAGTTCAGTAGTTCAATCTCGTCTCCCACTAGTTCTTTACTTCTTCCTCTTTGCTGTAAACATTTATTTTGTTTTTTAAATGCTAATGTCACATTTGAAATTTTTATTCTTAGCAGTACATTTCCTGTCTTCTATTGCTTTTGTTTTACTTTTATAGATTGTGTTTCAGTTCTTTTCTTTTTCTATTTTCTCTTCTGATTTTATGCCTGTTTTTGCCTTTCAAAGCATCTTATTTTTACCACATTTTGTTTCCTTATTCTGTTGAGGGTTTTTTCATGGCTCAATTAATGATATACAATTGAAAAGTGTGCTCTGCCTTACAAAGTCTTCTCAGAGGCCCTCTGTGTCACTGAATTTTTCTAAAGCAATTGGTATAATGACTGACAGGGTACACACAAGAATTGCTAGACATTGCCATCCTCATCCCAGGGCTCCTACCTACCCAGTGTTTAAACAGTTGATGATACCATATAAGTTTTTGATCTAGTTCTGTTTAACTAGAATTATGCTGTGGCAGAATGTTGGTATAAATAAAATTTGTGAAACTTTATTTCGGTAAATAGTAATTGAGTTCTGAATCTCTCCCAAGTACAAGCTGAGATTCTAGGCTGTATACTTTGCCAGTTAGAAGTCATTTAACTTAACCTGAGATTTTTCAGCTATTCAAAAAGCATTTTTATGTAATGTTCTGCATTAGTCAAGAAATCCTTCTTGTCAGGCCTAAGAAGTTCATCTAGGAATTTAGCAAGGAAACATTAAAAAAATGTGCTTAATGTGTATGTTCCCATTACTGCTGTTTCTTAGAATCAAAGACGCATACTTTAGGAGCAAACTGACTTGCGATTGAATCTCAGTTCTGCACTTTCTAGCAGGACAGGACATGCTGTGTAGGAGATAAAGACTGATCAAGGACTCTGGGTAAAAAGAATACAAGGACTGAGTTGAGGCTTGGTCTTCAATGTGGGAGCAAGGTGGTGGGATGTGACTGAATCCATTGTACTTGCTCTGATGGGGACCATTAGGCACAGGACTCTAAGAGGAACATGGTGAAATGTAAGTGCAAAGGCATTTGGGTTGGGGAGAAGAGGCCACACATATCTGAAGGAAATGGAGCCCTTTGGATTGTTACCACTGCCTGCAGACTCTCTCACTCTCATTCATTCTTACTTTCACTCTATCACTCCCATTAAACTCTAAGGTTCTGGAGCCATCTCAGATTCATGTCTTTACACAATGCCTGGCAACTTCCCTGCACCACTCAACAACTTTGTCACCTTGGCTATGTTATTTCAGCTATGATTCATTTTCCTTCTTGAAAGATGAGAAAAATTATTACTACTATAGGGTGGTTGTGAGATTAAAGAGATAAAATATGAAAGGTGCTTAGCAATGGCTGCCTGTGACCATGAGTGCCTTCTTCCCACACACCAGTGGGCTCCTGTACTCTCTGCCACCATGAGAATGCATCCACAGCCCTTTGCACACAGAGCTCTTTCATTCCTCGGAGACTATCTGGGTGGCTGTGCGCCTGGAACCAGAAGACAAAGTGCCTTTCACATTGCTGCTCTCATTCTTCCTTGCAGAACCCAAAAAGGGAGGAATAATTTTCTCTCTTTTATAGCTGGGGAGCTGAGGCTCAGAAAATAAAGCAACTTCCCCAAGAGCCTAAAATGATTGAACTGTATAGCCCAGACTATTACATAACTCCAGAGCTCGAGGGCTTTCCTCCAAGCCTTGCCACTACCATATAATGCACCTTCTATTATCTAGCATATGTTTCTATTATCTATGTCCACTCTAGGAAGGGGACATTCTCTTTTGGTTAAACAGCTATTTATGATTTACTAAGAAGTCCTTGGTTGGTACACCAGATTAACAATAATCATGTGTCAGCCTTCTTAAGTGACTGAGACACGATTAGTGTTCAGATGAGAATTCAGATGTGCTGAATTCTCTCTATTCACTAGACTCTAGGATGCTTGGGGTTAGAAATCTTGTTTACTGTGTCTATAGATTGAGATAGGCTCTCACTCTATCACCCAGGTTGGAGTGCAGTGGCATGATCATGGCTCAATCTCTCAGGCTCAAGTGACCTTCCCACCTCAGCTTCCTGAGTAGCTGGGACCACAGGCGTGTACCACCATACCCAGCTAATTTTTTATTATTTTGTAAATACAGGGTCTCACTATGTTGCCCCGACTGGTCTCGAATTCCTGGGCTCAAGCAATCTGCCTACCTTGGCCTCCCAAAGTGTTGTGATTACAGGCACGAGCCACTGCACATGGCCAGAACTTATCTACTTATTACAGCTTTATCCTCATGCCTTGCTCTAGGGACACATGATAGATGCTCACTCAATTCATGTTGGTTGAAGCTATATCTATATAAATAGATACTTTATAAGGAAACTCTCACATCCTGAAGTGAATTGAATCTGAGCCTTGTTGATAGGAGGAGAAAATGAAATAAAAGCATTCCCATGACATCAATGTACACATATATACACACACACACACACACACACACACACACACACACTCCTCTCAATATGTGCCCCCCAGCTACACACACCCATCCTCCATCTCTAAACACGTGAACATGTGCATATTCACCTATCGCTATTTAACTGTTTTTCAGTTTGTGAAGAAATATGGGAACCTTTTTAGCTTGGAGCTTGGTAACATTTCTGCAGTTCTTATTACTGGCTTGCCCTTAATCAAAGAAGCCCTTATCCACATGGACCAAAACTTTGGGAGCCGCCCTGTGACCCCTATAAGAGAACGTATCTTTAAGAAAAATGGTAAGTTTCTTGGCCATTGAAAGGTGGGTGTTTGATGTTGAGATTCCTATAGTCTGTTGAAGGCATCTTGGTGACTAATTTTCCAACACTCCCAGAAACCAGCCCCTTTGTAAACTTCCTGCCACTAAGGAAGTTGGATATTCACATTTCCTGATTGAAGCCACTCCCTCCGAGGATTTGATAAAACCATCCCTAACTTGGATTTGGGAGAAGCCGCATGCCCTGCCCAAACCTACTCTGGATGCTTTTACAAGGAAGTAACCACATTACCCATTTATAGCTGAGGAACATGTTCTCTCTGCTTTCCTCTTCCAACCCTCTTCCCTTAGGAAAATGGATGTGGCTCTGCCTCCATCTGCCGCTGCTTCTTCCTGTCTCTAGTTCCTTATTCTCTTTTATTAAGGTTGTCGCACACAGATGATCTTGAGCTTTCCGGTCCATGTTAGAACAGATTGGTATGAACAGTGAAGATTACCATTAAATATACGGAAACATTTAAAAATTGAAATGAAAATCTCAAATCTATGACTCTATCAAAGCACCACTTTTAGGTGCTTCTCGATTCTTTGAAATATTTCATCTATTAATTCTACATCCATTCACTGTATTATCTGCTTTGTGATGCACAGTACTAGGCATGAGTGATGTAACAATGAGTAGAAGAGATAAAATCCATGTCCTATGTAGCTTATATTCAATGCAGCGAGAAAAATAGTATCAGTCAACTGTAATAATTAGAAGCCTACAGTGTTATAAAGTCGAGTGCAGGATGTACTTACTAATGTAGTCCTAGGATGCAGAAAAAGTAAGTAAATAACTATTCATTTAATAAACTGATAAAATAATCTGGTAGACAGAATAGACTCTGAAAAGTCCCTGAAGTGAAAAGGAGAAGGAATGTGAAGAAATGAAAGGTGGCCAACGTGACAAGCATGGGAATTAAAAGGAGATAATTAAAGACAGATGAAGCTGCTGAGCTTGGTCAGGAGTAGTTCATGCAAGTTCCTGTTAAGAACATTAGTTTTTATCCTAACATTAATGGAAGCTCTTGAATGGCTTTAAGTAGAGAAGGGAAAAAATTATCATATTTACACTGTAGATTTCTAGGATTTATTGAGGCTGCCATGTAGAGCATAGAAGAAAAGCAGCAAATGACTTTTGTGGCATTTTAGGTTAGAGACAGTGGTAGCTCAGGCTAGGGGGTCCAATACCAGTAGAGAAATAACAGTAGGTTAGATCAAGATAGTGGCAGTGTACACCTGGATTTTAGATATCCAGGAGGTACACCTCATAAGACATGATGACCTGGGTGCAGAGAGAAGCAGGTGTTGAGGTGACACTCAAAAGGGTAGATGATGGAAAGAAGGAACACTTAGAAGAGGACAAGGTATTTGGTTTAGCCGGGCATGGGTGAAAAGTCTTATGGAGAATATTGTGAGTTCAATCATGGATATGCAGAATTCAAAATGTCTTTAAGTCAGCAAAGTCAAGCAGGCAGTGTTGTATATATGCTTCTGGAGCTCAGGGACAGAAATAGATGGTCACTATCAATAGATGTTATTTACAATTTTAGGAGTTGATAAGATTTCTCAGAAATAGAGTATAGGGTGAGGAAAAAAAGAGGAAGAAGTTCCTGAAGAACTCCACCATTTCAAGATTTCATAGATGAACCAACAAAGATATAGGAAGTTGCTGACAGAGAATTAGGAAGAAAATTTGGAGAGAGTGGTATCCTGGGCACACTGGAAGGCAGTATTTCAAGAAAGACGTGTCTAATGCTGCACCAGGTAAGATGAGGTCAAAAGGTCTCCCTGGATATGACATCAAGGAGGACCAATTCATTGGGTGAGAAGGCCAAAGTCAGATATTAAAAGGTGTTGAGGAGTGCTCTGGAATTGAAGAAATTGAAAGGAGTGTGGCATTACCTGTATTATAAAGCAAATGATGGTCTGTGAAACACACCAAAAAATTTATTTTCTTTGCCTGTACTCTTCTTTCTTTATGGAACTTTCACTTACTCCCTTGAGCCCTTCCATCATCTTTTCATGTCCAGCTTAGATAGGACCTCTCCTATAAAGCCTTTCTTTGCCTCTTTAAGAGTATAGGCATTGTCTTATCCAGTAGTGCATTCCTAGTGTTTAGCATAACATAAATATTAATTTTACTTATGTAGCTAATCATCAAAGCATGAGCTTTGGAATTAGGCAGACCTGAAATTGAACATCTATTTAGTTGCTAACATACTGTGAGACCTTGTAAAGTGTACTTTATTCTTTATCCCTTGTTCCTCAGTTCTTTCATTAGTAAAATGGGTGGGTGGGGATGGTAATAATTGTACATATCCCAAAGAGTTTCTGTGAGTAGTAAATTATATGATGCACAACAAAATACATATTAAAGTGCCTGAGATTGAGAGGAATCAATAAATGTTAGCCGTTATATTCATTGCTCTCGTACTATTTCTCTGGGCAGTTTTCAAGCGCCTTAATGATCTTCTCCTGTCCTTCATCTGATACACATCCCCATATCATTTGCTGGATATTCACATTATGGAATCAGAATACCATAATGTTAACTGTCTTTTACCCAGGATTGATTATGTCAAATGGCCAGGTGTGGAAGGAGCAAAGAAGGTTCACTCTGACAGCACTAAGAAACTTTGGTTTAGGAAAGAAGAGCTTAGAAGAACGCATACAGGAGGAGGCCCACCACCTCACTGAAGCAATAAAAGAGGAGAACGGTGAGCATTGCATACGACAGATGTGAGAGACTATGGCCCATTTGTTCATTGGACAGATACTTACTAAGAGAGTAAGTGCTTGTTCTATGCCCAGCACTGTGCCAGGAATGAAGACAGAACAGTGAGCAACTTAACCACTACGCTGTCCTTAAAGAATTTTATAAGTAAATACACGAAGATGGTCACTAAACACATTACTGAATTTAAGCCCTGGTCCACAGTTTGACTTTTCTGGAATTGACTGAATACTTGTATGTCAGACCCAGTGTAAGGTCATGTGGCCAGAGCCTCATATATGGTTCTGCACTATGTATGTCTTATGCAATATAGAGTAGACTCTCAATAGGAAGCAGAGACCAACCCATCAGAAGGATCCATCTCTGTCCTTCTTCCACCTCCAGGACAGCCTTTTGACCCTCACTTCAAGATCAACAATGCAGTTTCCAATATCATTTGCTCCATCACTTTTGGGAAACGCTTTGAGTACCAGGATGGTCAGTTTCAGGAGCTGCTGAAATTACTGGATGAAGTCATACGTTTGGAAGCTTCAAAGACATGCCAGGTAAGACAGCTTTCTTTCCATATCTTAGTTAGGCAAATTGGGGCCAATGTCAGACACAGATGGGTTTTTCCTTGTAGTTTTTTGTGGGCTTATGAAGCTGAAATGTAATCTTTCAAAATTGATTTTAACTCAAACTTATTTAAAATCAATCTGTTAACTTTAGTTTTTTAAGTAATATCAAATATTTATATGCAAAAACCATTTCTAACAGGCATGTAAAGTACAACATGTGATATGACATACACCTACCCACCTATGTTGTTCTTTTTAAAAAGAACAACAAGATTGCCATTGCCTTTGAGTCTCTCTTCCCTGTGTCCTTCCACAACCTATCCAGCTCCATCCTCCCTCAGAGGTTTTCTTCTGTATCCAGTTTCTTCCTCAGCAAGTTGCTTTGAGATTCATCTGTGTTGATTGCTCTTTTTTAATGCAGATTAATATTTCATTGTATGAATGTGCCACTGTTTGTTAATCTATTCTGTACTGTTGGACATTTAAGTTGTTTCCAAGTTTTGGATACAGTGAATCAAACTGCCATGAACATTCTTGTGCAAATGTTCTTGTGGTTATATCCACTCATTTCTTTTATATATGTATCTGGATATAAAAGATATTTGAAGATTTCCAAGCTCATTGCATTATTTGCATGCCCACCAGAATTTAATATCATCCATCTTCTAATTCCATATAGTGTATCCTTTTGGGGTTCAAACCTCACTACTTCCTTGGTGGGCCCTACACCCCAATTTTTGTCACTCTAAGCCTTTGAGTCTTTGTCAAAAACTCTTCTCAGCTTCTTGGTCTCTCAGACTCTTTGCTGAATTTGGAAGACATTTCTGGGAGCAGGGGTGTGGAGGAGAAATTGACCCCAAGTACTGAGTTCATCCCCTGTGCTTTCTTCTTCCCCTAAGCCTTATCCTGGAAACTACCTCACTACCTTGGTTTGTATGTATGTGTGCTTATATGGGTACACATGTATCTTTTTCATCTTTTCTCGGTGTTCTCAGTAAAAAGAATGTCCTTGAATTAAACCATTACAATGTCCTTGCAGTATACCATTACAAAATTTAAAAATTTTTTTTGGTTTAAAAAAAATTTTTGGTTAAAAAAAGGACTTTATTTTTGAAATTACTAACGTATATAAAAGAGAGAATACAATCATGAATCACTGTGTACTCATCAATGAACTCTAACCATTATCAACATGTGGCCATTCTCATTGTATCTGCATCTCTGCCCTACTACCACATTCCCACTGTCCCTGAATTATTTTGGAGCACATTACAGACTTCAGTTATTTGATCCATAAATATTTCAGTATATAATTCTAAAGAGATCTTTTAACAAAAATAAAATACCACAGCACCTGAAAAAACATGAACAATAATTATTTTATGCCTTCAAACACTCACCCAGTACCTGGATGTCCCCAGATGTCTCATAAGTATTTTTCTTCGTGGCATGTTCTTGGGGTGGTGAGAAGTGGTCTGAGACTGGATATATTTTTGACAGAGAGCTGAACTGTTTTGCTAGAGGGGTGACAGAGAAAAGAGGGGTCAAGGATAACCAAGGGTTAAGTGTGAGCAAATAAAAAGATGGAAAGAGAAGATGGTTTCTGCTGTCTAAAAAGTGGAAAAATGGCACCATGTTATCTGCATGATTGTTCTGTTTTTGTCAATTAGCTCTACAATATCTTTCCATGGATAATGAAACTCCTGCCTGGACCCCACCAAACTCTCTTCAGTCACTGGGAAAAACTGAAATTGTTTGTTTCTCATATGATTGAAAAACACAGGAGGGATTGGAATCCTGCAGAAACAAGAGACTTTATTGATGCTTACCTCAAAGAAATGTCAAAGGTAAGAAAACCAAAGTCATTTTGCATTTTGTTCTTAAAGCGCAAATAGGAATATATTAGTTTCCAACTGCTGCTGTAATAAATGATCACAAACTTGGTGCCTAAAATAGCACAGATTCATTCTCTTACAGTTCTGGATGTCAGAAGCATGAAATCAGCTTCACTAGGTTTTGACTAGGCTGGCTCCCTTTGGATATGCTGGAGGAGAGTCTGTTTCTATGACTTTTCCAGCTTATTGGAGCTGCCTGTATCCCTTGGCTTGTGGCCCCCTCCTTCATCACCAAAGCCAAAAGCACAGCATCTCTCTTCTCTCTGGTATCTGCTTCCATCCTGACATCCTTTGTCTCTGACTTTGACCCTCTGATTTCCCTAAAGACTATTATGATAATACTGGGCCCACTGGGATGATCCAGGATAATCTGCATATCTCAAAATCCTTAACCACATCTGCCAAGTTCCTGTTTCCCATAACATCCCTAGGCTCCACCTATTTGGATGTGGATGGATATCTTTGTGGGTGATTATTCAGCCTGCTACAGGACTAAATATAGGGGCAATATTTCAGAAAACATAGCATTAACTCAAGGATTGGTGATGCACTTAAAGATAAAGATGAGGGTTATGGCATTTGGCTTGAAGACCTGTGAATGCCCAAATACTGCCTTTTCAACCCCATCCCCTACTCTCTACTGTTATCTGCAGCTATATACAAAGGGGGAACATAGCAGTTAATCTTCAAAGCCCTGTTTTATCATTGGTAGGGCCTGGACTCATTTACCTACCCCTTTCTCAGGCCCATAGAGATGACAAGTAAAGCTGAGTTGGATCCCAGAGTTTAAAGACCAACTTTATTAAGGCCTGAGTTTGGCTTTTGCCTTCCCTTCTGTCTTGTACTATTCACCTTCCAACATTATAGGTCAGAAGTGTGGAGGAAACCACATTGGATGCCTGGCCTTTAACACAGTTGCCCCTCTGATTAACAAATATTATTGCATCAATACTACAATCTTTACACATCAGGTACTGAGTCCTCTTTCTGGAGTGGAAAGAATGGTGGATTTCTTTCCTTCTTATTTTACCTTACTAGCATGCCATTTATAGAAGTATCGTTTTCTCCTCAGAAGAGGAGACTCTCTATATGTTGTGCAGGTAAGGAAGGGCCCATTTACATCAAGAGAAACGTTGGACAAATTGAAGCTTCCAGAGGATGATGGTAAAGATGACAGAGTATCATGAAGAATGGTTGGTAGAATCAGTGAGCTTCAAATTAGAAAAGAAAGATGAATGAGGAGATATGAGAATTGTTGTTCTTAAGAGGAATTTCATTTGTCCTTTCTGTTATCAAACGTTTGTTGAGTACTTGCTATGTGCCCTTGCACTGATATAATTCATAATGTCCTCTTAAGGGGTGTGCATTGTAATTTCCAGTTTATAAAAGAGGAAACTGAAGAACAGAGAGGTTAAGTAACTTGCCCTAGGTCATACAGCTACTAATTTAAGTGGTTAATATTGGATGCCAAATCTGTCTTATTCACATCCTATTCTTGTTGCACTGTACTAAAAGCTTTCCCCAAATTACAGACATAAGAAAATATTTGTCTTGATATTCATCTATCCAAAGGTGTCCAGCACTTGGAGCAGAACAGTGCTAATGATATTGCTGTAATAAGAGTCTGCCTTCTGAAGAGGCCAAAGAGAAAATTGTTTCTTTTGGGGACATTTTTGTCCAAATTTCCTCCTAAGATGAAGTGCCTGTGTATCAGGGCGATAAATAACATGAAACGTTGTCCTTTCTAGCACACAGACAATCCTACTTCAAGTTTCCATGAAGAAAACCTCATCTGTAGCGCCCTGGACCTCTTCCTTGCTGGGACCGAGACAACTTCCACTACACTGAGATGGGCTCTGCTTTACATGGCCCTCTACCCAGAAATCCAAGGTGAGCATGTCAGTGAGTGAGCCTGGACCAGGATAGAATAGTGCCTCCTGGGGCATGCTGCCTGAAGTCAGAGCCAGAAGGTAGCACTGGAGGATGAAAAGACAGAACAGTCATGAGGTGATGAGGACTCAGAAACTGCACGTTCTTCATATTTTCTGTCTCAACTGTGGTAGGCCAGGTAATACAAATGTAAGAGAGAGTCCCTGTCCTCAAGAAGCTCAGAGGGAAGAGAGAAATCAATGAAGTCAGTCGACATTATGCTAGTTCCAGGAAACAGTTACTCTCTGATGTGAAAATCTAGAGATTGTGCCCTTCCCTTCTTTTAAATGATGCCTTCCCATTTCCTTCTGGATAATGTTCAAACACCTTAGTCTGGTGTATATTATATGCCCCTTCTTCCTGTCCAGGCTTGGCCCCACCCCCCCTCCATGGTGGCCTCAATAAATGACATGTCATTTTCTTTGCAGTCTGTATTATACCTCTATGTCATGATATATGCTTTTCCCTCTACTTGCCCAATTTTCCTACATAAGAAACTCCTAGATCTTCTTGAAGAATCTGCTAAGTACTACCTCCCTAAGATGCTTCTGTACTCCCCTAGGAAATTATTAGCATTTTCTCCCTCCAGAGATGACGTAATGTGCCTTTATTACTAGGCTTATTCTATACTATTCATATAGTTTCCCCACAGACTATAGTCCACTCAAGAATGATGTTCTAATCATTTTTCTTACTCCAGCTTCCAGAACAGTTTGAACACATGGGGGATTGGAACTCTTAACAATACTGTATTTCTAATTGTGGGTAACCATTTATTAATAAGGCATAAAATCAATTTAGTAGACCAAGATCACAATTATTTTCTTAAAATAGAAATAGAAAAGATCATAGTGCTTCCCGTGTACTAAGGTAAGTTTGTTCACAGAACTTTATTTTTTTCATCTGCATCTGCATAAATGTATGCTTTATATGTGTATATTTGGGTATATGCATCCAGGGTCATGCTCAGTTAAAAAGGCTAGCAACAAACACACAAGCACTGTATGATGCAACTTACATGAGTTATCTAGAGTAGTGAAATTCATAGAGAAATGAAGTAGAATGGTGGTGGCCAGAGGCTGAGGGAGGGGATATAGAGGCTGAACTGTGATGGGCTCAGGTAATACAAATGTAAGAGAGAGTTCCTGTCCTCAAGAAGCTCAGAGGCAAGAGGGAAATCAATCAAGTCAGTCGACTTCAGTTTTGCAAGATGAAAAATTTCCGGAGACTGATTGCATAATAACATGAATATATTTAATACTACTGAACTGTTCATTTTAAAATTCTAAGATAGTATATTTTATGTTATGGGTATTTTACCCCCAATTAAAATGTTTTTTGAAAATGATAGTTTATTTCTCTTTCAGGTAAGAAAACATCCAAACTAGACTTTGCAAAGCCATTAGGGTTTCAAACTCCTTCCAACTTGTTGCTCTGTTGTGACTAGAATGAATGACGTCCTTGGTAGCACTCTGTAAGATGGCTTACCAAAAGGCTTTCCACCAGTAGAAAGCGAAAAGTGGGGAGGAAGCACATATCCTTCCTTTAAGAGCTTGTTCTCAATAGGGAAAGGAGTCCCTGTTTAATAAATAGTGTTGGGGAAACTGGCTAGCCATGTGCAGAAAGCAGAAACTGGACCCCTTCCTAACACCTTACACTAAAATTAACTCCAGATGGATTAAAGACTTAAACATAAGTCCTAACACTATAAAAACCCTAGAAGAAAATCTAGGCAAAAGCATTCAGGACATAGGCGTAGACAAGGACTTCATGACCAAAACACCAAAAGCATTGGCAGCAAAAACCAAAATAGACAAATGAGACCTAATCAAACTCCACAGCTCCTGTACAGCAAAAGAAACAGTCATTAGTGTGAATCGGCAACCAACAGAATGGGAAAAAATGTTTGCAGTCTACCCATCTGACAAAGGGCTGATATCCAGAATCTACAAAGAACTAAAACAGATTTACAAGAAAAAAACAAACAAGCCCATTCAAAAGCGGGTAAAGGATATGAATAGATACTTTACAAAAGAAGACATACATGAGGCCAACAAACATAGGAAAAAATGCTCATCATCACTGGTCATCAGAGAAATGCAAATCAAAACAACATTGAGATACCATCTCATGCCAATTAGAATGGCAGTCATTAAAAAATCTGGAGACAACAGATGCTGGAGAGGATGTGGAGAAATAGGAACACTTTTACACTGTTGGTGGGAGTGTAAATTATTCAACCATTGTGGAAGACATTGTGGGGATTCCTCAAGGACCAAGAAATAGAAATTCCATTTGACCCAGCAATCCCATTACTGGGTATATATTCAAAGGATTATAAATCACTCTACTATAAGGATAGATGCACACCAATGTTCATTACAGCACTGTTTACAATAGCAAAGACCTGGAACCAACCCAAATGCCCATCGATGATTGACTGGACAGGGAAAATGTGGCACATATACACCATGGAATATTATGCAGCTATCAAAAACAATGAGTTCGTGTCCTTTGTAGGGACATGGATGAACCTGGAAACCATCATTCTCAGCAAACTGACACAAGAACAGAAAATCAAACACCACATGTTCTCACTCATAGGTGGGTGTTGAACAACGAGAACCCACGGACACAGGGAGTGGAGCATCACACACAGGGGTCTGTTGGGGAGAAATAGGGGAGGGACAATGTGGGGTGGGGAGTTGGGGAGAGATAGCATGTGGAGAAATGCCAGATATAGGTGAAGGGGAGGAAGGCAGAAAATCACACTGCTATGTGTGTACCTATGCAACAATCTTGCATGTTCTTCACATGTACCCCAGAACCTAAAATGCAATAAAAAAAGAGCTTGTTTTAAGGATTAAACATCACTTCTGCTTACATGCTATTAGCCAGAATTTAGTAATATGATCAACGTAGTTCCAATGGGACCTGCAAAATGTATTATTTAACTGGACAATCAGATCACCAGCTAAAATGTCTATTACTTTAGACATAGAGGAAAGAGACAGGATTGCTACCAGTTTCTGTCATTTTCTATCATTGGTTAGGTGAGCACTCAACCAATGAAAGAAACTGGTAGCAGTTCTATCTGTTCACACAAATCTCAAAACATCAGTTCACGTAAATCTCAAAACATCCTTAAGATGAAGGTGGGTTTATCCTCACTGATCAAATAAGGAAACTGAGGTTTAAAGAGTATAAATAACTTGCAGGATCAATATTGTGGAGCAAGAGTTTGCAACTGGATTGGTCTCACCGCAGGGCCCACTTTCCACTCTTACATGTCTACTGAGAACTTAGAGTCTGTAGACCTGCTATGGGTTGAATATTTGGCCCACCCCAGCCCAAATTTACATGTCGAAACCTCGTTACCAGTATGATGATACAGGAGGTGGGACCTCTGGGAGGTGATTAGCCTTCAGGAATGGGAGTCGTACTGTTATCAAAGAGACTCCAGAGAGCTGCCTCACTTTTTCTGCCATGTAAGGACAGAGTGAGAAAGTGCCATTTATATACCAGAAAGTGGGTCTTCACCAGACACCAAGTCTGCTGGGGTCTGATGGAGTTTAGCCATGTTAATCTTGATTAGTTCACCACATAACATAACCAGGCTCAAAAAGATTTTTAGAGTTTGTAGTTTTCTGAATGAGCCTTTCAAAAGGTTAAAAACCATTTTATTTCTTGCAACCTGGTCACTAACTGAAATACAACAGATGAGATCTTGGAGATCACTGATACCTCTTTAAAATGAAGCAGAAACGTTGAAAAAATAATAGAACCCTCCTTTCTTTACCAGAAAAAGTACAAGCTGAGATTGACGGAGTGATTGGCCATGGGCAGCAGCCGAGCACCGCCGTCCGGGAGTCCATGCCCTACACCAATGCTGTCATCCATGAGGTGCAGAGAATGGGCAACATCATCCCCCTGAATGTTCCCAGGGAAGTCACAGTTGACAGTACTTTTGCTGGGTACCACCTGCCCAAGGTAATTAACATGCCTGGCCTCAGGTCTTCAAGCCCATCTTTTAGATGGTAGAAACCTGAACTTGAGAAGTGACATTTGTTCTTGTCCTAAGGAATCATTTAAATGGAAGAGAAAGATATCTGTACCTGATATAGTACTAGATTTTCTTTATGTGTAGTCTTCAACTAGATATAAATAGATATGGCGGGGAAGGAAGCAGGAAGGATTCCTACGTCAAATATGTTTAGATAAATACTGGCTTTCCTTTGCTGTGGGGCTTCTCAGTGTTTTTACTATGTTAATGTGCATTGTGACTCTGTGAGCCCACGACAGGCAGCAGTTCTAGGTCAGACTTTATCATAGAACACATTTTTTTTTGTTTTTGTTTTTGTTTTTGTTTTGGTAGAACATCTCACCAGACTAGGGATCTGTTAAACTTTGGGAAATTCTGCTTCCCGATCCTGGGATTCTAGAATGTTAAAATGCGAAAGGACATTTAAGACCACCTGGGCCAACATCACATTTATGCTGCTGTTTTTAACATAATATCCCCACAGGTATTTTTCCAGTTTTTTTCTTATAGTCCCATGATGTGTAATTTATTATCTTACAAGGAAGCCAATCTAAGTATGTGCAATATTCATTACTGGAAAGGGAAAGAAAGAAGCGAACATTTATTAAGCAATGATTATGGTTCATGGACAATGTGGCCTCTTTCAAAATGTCTTACTCAATTCTCTGAATAAGTTTACTCAGAAGAAGCTTGTTATTCCCATGTTATGGATTGCAAAGTCAAGCCTCAGAAAAATTAGGTTTGCAGGAGATCTCTCCACTACAAAGAGTTGGGATCTGAAAGCAGATCTGTTCTGTTTTTTTGTTTGTTTGTTTGTTTGTATGTTTGTTTTGGTACAGCACTGTGCTCCCTTCACAGGAGCTGCTTTATTTTAACTTTAAAAGCATCTTCCTGCTATTTTTTCAGTTGGTCTCGGTTAAATTCCCTGTACTCACAAATGGAACTGTTTATTTTTCTTTCAACTTTTGTTTTAGGTTCAGGGAGTACATGTGTAGGTTTTGCTTCAAGGGTACATTGTATGATGCTGAAGTGTGGATTACAATTGAACTATTACCCAGGTGGCTGGCATAGTACCCAGTTGCTAGTTTTTCAACCCTTGTCCCTCCTTTCTCCTCCAGTAATCTCCAGTGTCTATTGTTCCTATCTTTATGTCCATGTCTACCCAATGTTTAGCTTCCCTTATCAGTAAGAACATGCAGTATTTCATTTTCTGTTTCTGCAACAAACAGAATCCTGATGCCTCCCACTCACCACCCTTCGGGTCTCTACAGGCAGCCATCCTGTGCTCTCTAGTGCTCTCTCCACACACTGCACATCTTCAGTTCCTTTCCTTGCTTTCTCACCACTATGGTCAGCCTCTGTGGATCTCTTCCAGTTTGTCTAAGTACCTCTGAGTGTGTCATACCTGGAGAAAATCTCAAGAGACAGAATCAGAAGAGTTCACCCATTGGACACTGCTTGGTTACTATCCCTACAGAGCCAGGAAAAGCAGCTGTTACATTTACTGTTTCCTTACTGATTGACCATCCAGTGGGCAAAGGCTGAGGCCTAAATTCCCCAGGTGCTGTTTGTGTTTTTCTAGCAGTTTATTTGACTCAAGGAAACCAGCTCAGCTCAACAGACTTCTGCCACTTATTTTTGTCAGCTTTAATAACCATCTTGGGAACTGACAAATTGAAGTAACTGTGTGTTACACAGTCTACCTACAACCTATCACTTTGACGTCAAATAGACCTAGTTTAAATCATGGCTCTGCCTCTTCCTACTGTGTGACTCTCAAAGCTTCAACTTCTGCATCTGTAAAATGCATTGAAACCTACCTTACAAGATCCACTTGGAGATAAAATGAAATTATGCATGTAGGCCATTTAACCTAGTGCTTAATACAGAAAGTGCTTACAGTAGCAGTTATTACTAATATTGAAAATTATTGACATTCATTTCTTGAATTAATATTATATTAATATGTTAATATTTGAATGAGTTCAACAAACACTAAGTACCTGAAATGCTCAGGTCTGGCAAAACAACCCTGAGAAAATTAATCATGCAAGTAATATTTAGAAACATGATAACTGCCTCCCCAGAAAAAAACTCACTGTGGTCTTTAAAAACACAGACTAGCAGGAGTGGTCAGGGAAGGCTTCCAAAAGGAAGGGATATTTGAGCTGAGGATAACGGATGATTAAGAGTCAGCATGATGACCAAGTGGGAAGGAAGAACATTTCTAGCAAGGCAAACAGCATTTAAAAAGGGTTTTGAAATAAGTAGGAACACAGCATGTTTCAGAAACTGAAAGAAGGGTCCTGTAGTGGGAGTGCAGGCAGAGGAAGAGAATGGCCCAGACAGGGACCAGGTAATGGGGCTTTGCCCTGAGAGCAATGGGTAACTGTTGAAGTGTGTCAAGTCCTAGGTATGAGCGGTGGGAGGCTGTGGGGGGCGGGGAGTGACATGACTAAATCATGCTGGAAGCACACTCTCTTCCAGAGTGTGAAGCAGATTGAAAGAGGCCAGAGGCTTTGGGGCACAGAAAACTATTACAGGGGTCCAGGAAGCCAGGAAGCAGTCTGGGCTAAGTGGGCATGGTAGACATGGAATGGAGGTGAAAGCAAAATTGACCAGTCTTGCTGATGGGTTGGATAAAGGCAGAGTAAAGGAAAATCTCCCTCTAGGGATTCCTGTGTTTCTTAGTATGTACTTGGATGGACAGGGGCTCCTTTCATGGATCTGTCTGATCTATTACTAAACATACTGTGGGGAGTGGGGTGCGAGGTGCCATGTACTAGACACTGGAGGAAAGAGAATGGCAAAACCAAGATGAATGAGATGTCTTTTACCTTGGTAGGGCTGCCATCATTACGGCTTCACTAAGCAGCTGGGCTGGTCTTGGTACAGTGCAGACTGACTGTTGCATTATTCCTCAGTATATTCATGTCCCCTCCTTCCAAGACCTACCTAAACCGACCTATCCCTGTAAGGAAGATCCATCCTGCAGTCAAAGTAGCCAAACACCCCAGTTCAAATTCCCAGGAGGGAAATCCAATCTAATTTGTAAGCTGTCCAGACAAAGAGGAGGGCCCTGGGTTGGGGGGCACAAGAGACTGTGTACCACAGTGGGGGAGGGTGGGGCAGTTCAGAGTATGGTCAGACTCCCAGCATGGAAGCCCGAGGATGAGCACCCCTCTGCAAAGATGTGCATTTTCATGGGTCAAGCCTTGCCTGAGTCTCTGCTGCCTTCTCTAGGGAACCATGATCCTGACCAATTTGACGGCGCTGCACAGGGACCCCACAGAGTGGGCCACCCCTGACACATTCAATCCAGGGCATTTTCTGGAGAATGGACAGTTTAAGAAAAGGGAAGCCTTTATGCCTTTCTCAATAGGTAAGTTGTAATAAACAGGTGGATGGGAGTCCAGGGCACCTCTCCCACCCTCCCTGTCCTCTCCCTGTATTCCTTGGCTTTCATTGGAATGTCTCCAGACAGCCTGGCCAGTGAGACTCACTCCATCTTGCTGCTGGGGACAGCCCTGGGATTTCTAGGGCTGGGCATTGCTTTAGCCTGCCCTTACTTCCTAAGCCCTCCCTTGCCTCTGCTGGAGATTGCAGCTTTTCTGCGTTCTGTCCTCTGGAACACCAGGGACCGAGACTCAGACTCCATCTCCAGCTCACAAAGAGGATTGGGGGCTGCCATCTGTTTTTTGTTTTTTTTTTTTTGAAACAGAGTTTTACTCTTGTTGCCCAGGCTGGAGTGCAATGGCACAATCTCTGCTTACTGCAACCTCTGCCTCCCCAGATTCAAGCAATTCTCCTGCATCAGCCTTCTGAGTAACTGGGATTACAGGCATGCACCACCATGCCAGGCAAATTTTTTATATTTTTAGTAGAGACAGGTTTCACCATGTTGGCCAGGCTGGTCTGGAACTCCTGACCTCAGGTGATCCACCCGCTTCAGCCTCCCAAAGTGCTGGAATTACAGGCATGAGCCACCGTGCCCGGTCGGGTGCTGCCATCTTTACTAAATTTTAAAATGCCCTCAGTTCCTTTTAAGGGCTGCCCACTCATACAGAAATAGAGCTGATCTATAATAGGAGATAGAGAGGAACAAGGGGAAGGAGAAACTTATTTGCCACATGGGCATCGGTCAGTGGCTTAAGTAGATTGGATTCTACGCTCTAAGGACTCCCTTGAAAAGGTTCTTTGTAGTCTGTAAATTTTAATTCCTTTTTAAAAATCTAATTAATACATTTATATAATATGTAACTTGAAAATTAGGAAATAAGACGCTGTGAAAACTTTTTTTCTCCTGTTTTTAAGATAACCAGGTCCAAAAAGATATTTTTAACTCATGACATTGAAAAATCAATAACAAAAATTCTTAGTATATTCCAGGTTTTAAGTTAGATATGTTGCAAAGATTGTTTCAAATAATTTCACAATTCTTTAATTCCATCAATATTTACTGAGCATCTATTATGTGTCAAACATTCAGCCCTGGCGGTATGACAATGAATGAGTGAAACAGAAAACAAAGCAAAACTGCTGCCATGATGCATATGTTCTAGTGTAATTATGTAATGTTTATATTACTATAACCACTTTAGTGATAAGGAAACTGAGGCTTAACCAAGTATAGAAACTAAAGTCATGAAACTCATATGGCAGAGCTAGGATCAAAGTCAACCAGACTTATCGAAAACTAAAGTGTGTGTTCTTCCTAATGCTATCTACTGAAAATAACTAAATGCTATGCAAACTCACACTGTGGAATGCATGATAGTTTGCTTATTGTTAAAGTATGTATGGATGTTCTGAGACAAGATCATTTTACTGAGGGTGACACTAAGTTTCAGAAAGGGCAGAAGTGGAACAACCCACATTGGTGTGACTCCAAAGCCCATGCTCGCCTCATGTGCTGTGTTGCCTTAGGTGTCTCTGGGCTGATTCTGATGATAGATTCTGCCTTTGTCTTTCTTCATCTGATTCTGTCACCTGTGCCCACACTGGACAATTCACTTTGAATAGGAAAGCTGATATAAGATGTAGGAATACCTTCCAGTCTTCCTGTCTACAATAATTTCAAATTTTGTATTACAGCACAAAGTTTCAGCTGTTATGTTCCAATTATGATAATTAATTATTCCTGTTCTTTGGCTCTTGCACCACATCCATGTGGAAATGCTAGCAATGTGACCTTCTCTGCATTCCACAAAAATGCTTCACCCAATGCTAGCTGTACCTATGATGAGGGAAATCTTGTTCGAAGTCCATGGCTTTGAAAGGAAAAAGGATCTTCTAGGCTAAGTGATGCCTGGATACATTTTCTTCACATGACTGAAGCCTCTTTCTCAGAGTTGCTTCATGTCTCCTGTTAAAATATATATATATATATATATATATATATATATATTTTATATATATATATATATATACACACACACACACACACGCATATATATCTTATCTGAATTAGCAGTAGTATTTTTAAAAACTATACATGGTGGCTCTCTGCTGCTTTGTTGAGAGTTGTATTGCACTCTTTTAGATACTTCATTTGCAGTTATTAATAGACAGGAAATGGATTGGCATCTCCTTTTAATTTAAGATAACTAAAAATAAGAGAGAGTTGTTTCTTATCCAAGATTATACGCTCAAGGAACTTGCAGAACAGGACCTAAAACTCAAGTTTTCATATTTTAGTATAGTGTTTTCTCTAGTATGACTAGAACGTAGCTTACTACCCCATGTAAGGCTTCTCTACTTTAAGATTGACCAATTTAATAACATACTCATCAGTTAGCATATTGCTACATAACAAAGAGTCCAAAACTCTGCATCTTAAAACAGTAAGCATGAATTATTGCTCACAAGTCTAGAAGTCAGATATGTGACTCTGCTAATCTTGGCTGCGTCCCCTTGATCTCTCTGATCTTGGCTACAGGTCAACAGGCTGATGGCTAATCTAGGATATCCTCAGCTGGGACAGTGGGGCTCTTCTCACATTATCCCTCATCCTCCAGCAAGCTGTCCTGGCCTAGTCACATGGTGGTGGTAAGGTCAAAAGGGGAGAATGGAAGCACCCAGGCCTCTTAAGGTCCAGACTGGGAACTAACACACCATCACTTCCATTGCATTATGTTGGCCAACGCCAGTCATAAGGCCAGCCCCCGTTTCAGGGGAGGGGATATTACTACAATTTTTGATGGGAAGAGCTATGATATCACATTTTAGATGATGTGGAGCCAAGGAGAGGGAGAAATTGAAGCTATTTTGTTCTCACCATCTCTTTCTCTGACTGAGAAGAATGAAATTCATAGAAGGCAAGCAATTTATCTGGGGAGTCCCACAGAAGATGTGATAGGATGAGGACCAGTTAAATGGATCAGGAGATAGAAGTCTGAAGGATGGAGGCCAAAGCAATCCCAATACAGAGGGCCAGCCATGCCAGTAGGCCCCCCATGATTAAGGAGGAAAAGTAGTACAAGGAGAAGATGACTTATACCTTAGGAATTCTCTTCTGACATTGACTTCCTTACATTTTGAACAATTTCCTTTTAAAGATTAAAAAAGTTAACATGTTTGGTTGTTTTTGTTGTCTTTTTTCTGGTCATGTTTGTTAAATGATTTTTTTAGCCCTTAGGCTAAACACCCACTTTCTAGCTCAGCCCAGGAGTTCCACTTCTATGGTCCTACACCCTGCAATTTCACCCTGGAAGCTCGCCTGCCTGACCCCTGAAGGCATTTGACTTTGTGTTTCCGGACTTCTACTTTCTATGCATTGGTGAACCCAAGTGGTTGTCAGACTTAAATAAGCTGCTGGCCAGAGAGCCCTGGAGCCTACAGGCCCTTACTCTGCTCCGGTTTTTTTAGGATGTGATTGAGGATACCAATCTCTGTTAGGCACCAGTGCCGCCTGAGAAGATAACTTGTCTTTTGATTTTGTTTTACAGGAAAGCGGGCATGCCTTGGAGAACAGTTGGCCAGATCTGAGCTGTTTATTTTCTTCACTTCCCTTGTGCAAAAATTTACCTTCAGGCCCCCAGACAATGAGAAGCTGAGCCTGAAGTTTAGAATGGGTGTCACCATTTCCCCAGTCAGTCACCGCCTCTGCGCTGTTCCTCGGGTGTGACGTTGTCAGGGAAGAAAGGGGCAAGGAAAGTAAGAAGACATGGCGTGTGTTCTGAACCCAAGACACGACATGCGTTCTCTGCCTGCTCAGATGTTAAAGGACAAAATGAAAGCGACTTTGAGGAAAGATCAAAGGAATTTGACTCAGAGAAAACTAGATCCAAATCCCAGCTCTACCATCTCCTCCAAAGCCTTGGAAAAACCATCTATGTGCTACATGATTTACTGTTTATCTAGGAGATGAAATGAGGATAATGATTCTTTCCATAAAGAAAGTTCTTATAAGAATCAAAATAAATGGTGAACTTTAAGTGATTTATAAACCATAAAGCACATCATAAAATTTCTATCTGTAATGTGCCTCCTTCCTACTTCTTTAGTAAGATATGTATTTGCTTCTGGTCCGTTGAGAAGCTCAGGTCAACATGTGCAAAATAGTTGATAAGAGTTAAAAGTAGGCCCTAGGAACAGCCACAGAAGTGAGCTATGGAGGTCCCCCATTTGGTAGCACTGTGCGAGCTTTATCTTATTTCTGTCTGAAACTGATCCTCTGAGAAGTCAGCAGGACAGGTTTTATTCCTCCTTTAGAGATGGGGAAAGCAAGTGTCATTGAAGCAGTTTCTGTGGTTTACGTAAGCAAACACTACCTTGGCCTTGAACCCAGGGCCAAGTGGAATGTGACCACAATTCACCAACCTGGAAAACAGGCCTGAGGAACAAACGTGGAAATATTTTTCGTCTTTAACAATACCTCTTGCCTTTAATCCTCCATCAGGCACTTATTCACATGTTGCTTCACATTGGCTTTAATGATGGGGGGTGTGATCTTTTCTTGCAACTAGATTGTAAGATTTTGGTGGTTAGTATTACCAGCCTAAACTCCCTGGGCCTTGGTATTTTTTTTTTTTGGGGGGGGGGATAGATTCTTGCTCTGTTGCCCAGGCTGGAGGGCAGCCGTGCCATCTTGGTTCACTGCAGTCCCTGCTTCCTGGCTTCTAGGTGTGGCTGCTGAAGGGAGATAAGGACTATAATATAGAAGGCCAGGTATCACTGATAGTATATGAAGTTGTGACCCCAGTACCAAGGCAAACAAACAAACTCCCTGGGAAACTGGGCTAAGCCTTATAAAAAGATCATTTTTCCTAAGGTGGTGTCTTAGTCCATTTTCTGTTGCTATAATAGAGTGCCTGAGACTTGATATTTATACAGAAAAGGAGTTTATTTGCCTCACATTTCTGTAGCCTGGGATGCCCAAGGGCATGGTGGTAGCTTCTGGTGAGGGCTTCCAAACTGTGTCTTCTCATGGCAGAAGAGCAGAAGGACAAGCATATGCATGCAAAAGACAGTAAGCAGGAGGTACCAGGCTCACTTTATATCAGCCCATGCTCACAACAAAGAACCTACTCCCAAAACAATGGCATCCATGCATTCATGAGGGCCATGCTCTCATAGCCCAATCACCTTTCATCAAGCCCCGCATTCCGACACTGCAGCATTCGGGACCAAGTTTCAAATAAGTTTTGGAGAAGACAAACACCAAAACCGTAACAAGTAGTTAGACCCAAGTAATTTAAACAGCTTAAAACAAAATGTGTCATGAAGTCTTAAGGCTCTTTCTTCCTGATGCTTGGGATTCGGAGAAAAGTCAGTTAAATTGATGCTGTGAGAAAGGGGAGCAGAAAAGGATGGGAGGAATGTTTGACTGCTCCTGAGCTAGCTGGGGGAGCCAAGAAAAGAGAATGTCTGGAGGACATGGTTGGGTTTTTTAATGTTTGTGGGGAGGCTTTGGTCCTTCCCTAGTAAAAGAAAGAATGGAAGTAAGAGCCCCACAAATGTGCATTTTTTTTTTTTTGTAACCCACCAGAAATTTGCATCTTTAGAAAGCAGGCCAAGTGGTATTCTGAGAATAAAACTAATCCAATCAGGCCCTGAACTTGAACTTCTCAAACATCCAGGACCTTGTCTTCCATTTTTTCCCAATCAGATCACTCAAGTAGGAGACTCAAATGGACAGCCAAAATACGTTATGTGGCTCAGTGTCCTCATTTATAAAATGAAGGACTTGGTTGAAGTCATCTGAGTTCCATTTCTACTCTGCTGTGCATTTTCTATGATTCCAGATGGGCACTACACACCTGTTAATTAGGGAAATAAGTGTAAAACCACCGGGAACTCATCCTGACCTGATAAATGCAATGGGACCCAGGGCCAAATAGGTTGTGAGCACAATTAACCAGAAACCTTGGGGAATAGATGACTGTGAGTAACTACATTTTCTGGCCATATAAAATATCTCTTTTTTCTCAAACCTCATTGGAGAGGCTCTAAAATATGAGCCTCTCCAACGAGCTTTGGTGGAAGACAAGACAAAAGAATTTCTTTCTTCCTGTTTTGTCCAAGCACTTCTTGCCTTACACAAAGATTTTGCTCTATATGCACTTTTGTAACTCGCTTTTTCCCCCATCTATTTGGAAGCTCCAGGGCCCCTGACCCCCTTCCCTTGTATCAGTGCCTGATAACACATGGTGTGCAAACAATATAACATGATCTGTGGTATCATGGATGAGGCATGGATTTACCAAAAGGCACCCAGGCTGTGAATCTTCTTTCCACCACTCTCCTACAAACAGACACAAACACATGCATGCTGCAACATAAATTTAAAACCAGGTTGGAGGTTGAGGGACTTACAGCCGAGGAGGAGCATGGGACAAAGCATATCCTGAGTTGTTAGGGAAGTGTACCTGGGTTGGGCATGGTGAGGCTGCATGCACCCAAGAGAGGTCCAGGAGGGGGATTGCTCTCACAGTGCCTGATATGGTTTAGCTGGGTCCCAACCCAAATCTCATCTTGAATTGTAGCTCCCTTAATTCTGTGTTCTGGGAAGGACGCGATGGGAGGTAATTGAATCATGGGGGCGGGTCTTTCCCATGCTACTCTTGTGATAGTGAAAAAGTGTCAGGAAATCTTATAAAGGGGAGTTTCCCTGAACAAATTCTCTTCTCTTGTTTGCTGCCATGTGAGACATGCCTTTCACCTTCCACCATGATTGTGAGGTTTCCACAACCCTGTGAAACCTTTTTCTTTTGTAAATTACCTATTCTCAGGAATGTCCCTGTCAGTAGTATGAAATGTCCTATCATAGTAAATTGATACCAGTAGAGGGGGCTGCTGTGGAAAAGATACCCAAAAATGTGGAAGTAACTTTGGAACTGGGTAACAGGCAGAGGTTGGAACAGTTAGGAGGGCTCAGAAGACAGGAAAATATGGGACAGTTTGAAACATCCTGGAGACTTGTTGAATGGCTTTGACCAAAATGCTGCTAATGATATGGACAATGAAATCCAGGTTGAGGTGGTCTCAGATGGAGGTGAAGAACTTGTTTGGAACTGGAGCAAAGGTGACTCTTGTTATGTTGTAGCAAAGAGACTAATAACATTTTGGCCCTGCCCTAGAGATTTGTGGAACTTTGAACTTGACAAAGATGATTTAGGGTATCTGGCAGAAGAAATTTCTAAGCAGCAAAGCATTCAAGAGGTGACTTGAGTGCTGTTGAAGGTCTTCAGTTTATAAGGGAAGGGGAGCATAAAAGCTTGGAAAATATCCAGTCCGACAATGTGATAGAAAGGAAAATCCCATTTTCTGAGGAGAAATTCAAGCTGACTGTAGAAATTTGCATAAGTAACAAGGAGCTGACAATGGGGAAAATGTCTCTAGGGGCTGTCAAAGTTCTTCACCACAGACCCTCCCAACACAGGGCTAGAGGCCTAAGAAGAAAAGATGGTTTCATGGTCCAGGCCCAGGGACCCTCTGCTGTGTGCAGCCTAGGGACTTGGTGCCCTGCAACCAGGCCACTCCAGCCATGACTAAAAGGAGTTAAGGTACAGCTCAGGCCATGGCTTCAGAGGGTGCAAGCACCAAGTCTTGGCAGCTTCCACATGGAGTTGAGCCTGTGGGTGCACAGAAGTCAAGAATTGAGGCTTGGGGAACCTCTGCCTAGAATTCAGAGTATGTATGGAAACACCTGGATGCCCAGGCAAAAGTCTGCTGCAGAAGCAAGGTGCTCATGGAGAACCTCTGCTAGGGCAGTGTGGAAGGGAAATGAGGTTGAAACCCTCACACAGAGTCTCCACTGGGGCACTGCCTAGTGGAGTTGTGAGAAGAGGGCCACTGTCCTCCAGATCCGAGAATGGCAGATCCACTGACAGTTTGCACTGTGTGCCTGGAAAAGCTGCAAACACTCAACACCAACCTTTGAAAACAGCCAGGAGGGAGTCTGTACCCTGCAAATCCACAGAGGCAGAGCTGCCCAAGACCATGGGAACCTACCTCTTGCATCAGCATGACCTGGATGTGAGACATGGAGTCAAAGGAGATCATTTTGGAGCTTTGAGATTTGACTGCTCTGCTGGATTTTGGACTTGCATGGGGCCTGTAGCCACTTTGTTTTGGTCAATTTCTCCTATTTGGAACATCTATATTTATCCAATGCCTGTACCTGCATTGTATCTAGGAAGTAACTAGTTTTTCATTCTACAGGCTCATAGGTAGAAGGGACTTGTCTTGTCTCAGATGAGACTTTAGGCTGTGGACTTCAGAGTTTATGCTGAAATGAGTTAATACTTTAGGGGACTGCTGGAAAGACATGATCGGTTTTGAAATGCAAGGACCTGAGATTTTGGAGGGGCCAGGCCAGAATGATATGGTTTTGCTGTGTCCCCAACCACATCTCATCTTGAATTGTAGCTCCCG
Organism: Cebus imitator; assembly: GCF_001604975.1. Classification (NCBI taxonomy): domain Eukaryota; kingdom Metazoa; phylum Chordata; class Mammalia; order Primates; family Cebidae; genus Cebus; species Cebus imitator. Next base: position 5,108,063 of record NW_016107478.1, on the reverse strand, counting down.
TAATTTCCGCGTGTTGTGGGAGGGACCCAATTTGAGATAATTGAATCATGGGGGTGGGTCTTTCCTGTGCTATTCTTGTGATAGTGAGTTCTCATGAGATCTGATGATTTTATAAAGGGGAGATTCCCTGCACAAGCTTTCTTCTCTGCCACCATGTGAGATGTGACTTTCACCTTCCGCCATGATTGTGAGACCTCCTCAGCCACGTGGAACTGTGAGTCTATTAAACCTCTTTCTTTTGTAAATTGCCCATTCCTAGGAATGTCTTTACCAGCAGCATGAAAATGGACTAATACAGTGTTCTACATATACACAGACTGGAGGCAGGGCTGATTAGGTGATAAGTAGCAAGGACAGTTTCCTGGGTGAAGAAGTGTCTTTGTTAGAATAGAGAAACTGCAGACACCCCTACTATCAAGTTGTACACCCTTGATCTCAGTCAAGTCTGCTGAGCCAACTTTTTTCTAAGCCTCCAAAAGGAAAAAGGGTAGGATATTAGGTATGATTGTCCAGGGTTACCCTCATTTGTCACTCCACAGCCCCTTACCATGACTTTGAGCAAGACATTTAAACCTGCAAGCCTCCCATTTCTTCCCCTTAAACAGTACCTCACGATGTGGGATAAGGATAAAATATAAAAACATGAAATCCTGTCTGTGTAACAGATTGAAGGGGCATAAGACTCATTAGAGTGCAAGACAAGTGGCTTTATTTCCACCCCACCCCCTGACCACAGTCTGTGAACTATGTCTTATTCCCTCTGAATGAAATTTCAGGCAAGTCTCAAAATATTTCTTACATAACAAACATCCCTGTCCTCACACTCCTTCCTAAGTGTCATTTTGGTCCTCATCATTTGCAGCCCAATAAATATACAGTGTATATAACTCCATACATTTGCTGATTTAGCTTCCCTGGCTCAAGTCAGTTTTAGAATTGGAAGGTTTCCAGGCTGGGTGAGCAGAGGTTCACCAGCTCTTCTCTCTGCACCATGTGCTCCCTCCTTCATGGGCACTCCTACCTCATCCACCACCCACCCCATCCCACCAGGGCCCTTTGTGTGCAGCACCCTTGACATGGACAGTAAACACTGTTCCTTAGCTTAATGTTGCTCTCCCACTCTGGGGCATCTGCCAGTGCAGCTCCTCTTCAGGACACATTATATCTCCAGGAGTCCTCTTGTTGGGACCCAAGACAGCCCCATGCTAGCTGTGCCATGGGGCCTACTTGGAGTCCCACGCCCTCATGGTAGCATGAGAAGCAGTGCAGAGTCCTCCAACAGAGCCCCCACTCCTCAGCCACCACTGGAGTGTCACCCGACCTCTTGCTTAGAGAAAGTTTCAGGCTTCTGTGAGCCACTGATTCTTGCTGCCCCACACAACTACAAAACACAGGCAACTCTCTCTTGGCTTGAAGACTCTCACCTGGTGAGGGGAAATCATATGCCTTTTCCGATTCGTGGGAGATGGATGGGAGGTCAGGAGGACCTGCCTGTCAAAGAAAACCAGAGCTGAACTGCATTTAAAGCAGTAAAAACAAATTTTAGCCAGGAACAAATAATGGAAAAGATACTTCAGTATAGAACTGGGCTCAATTCCAAAAACAGTATGGACGACAAGTGGCTATTTATAGTCAAGAAGCTGTGTTGGTGATGGAAAATCTAAGAGGAAGTATCAGGGGTAAGGACAAATTCTGGCTAAATCCACTAGACAGGATTCTTGCTGAAGGCAAACCTGAGTGATCAGGTAACAAGGGGGGGAGGTGAATATTTAGATCAGATATCGAGGGGTCGGGGGTTGCCTCTGCACTGACTTAGCAAGATTCTTGCTGCAGCTCGGTCATTAGGCCCAACATGGATAGATGCCAAGGTCAGTACAGAGGTGGTTTAGAGAAGCTGAGTCTTTGTCATTCCTCACCACAGAAGTCTCTTTTCCTCTTCCCTTCGTCCTCTACGTAGGCAATGGGCTATAAGGGTCACAAAAACAGTTATCTGAGGCCCCTGTCGCAAGTCTCACATAGGATTTCAAGTGCCCTACTTTACAGCTGTGGGCTTAATAGCACTTGGCATGTACTATTTGCAGTAACTGGGACGCCAGGTAAAACTGAGAAATTAAGAACCCCATTTTGATATCCTGTTACAAATATAATATCCAGCCCACAGTGAGACCCTAATGAGTGTTATTTCTCTCTGTGTGTTGAAGGAAGGAATGAATAAATGACTCACAAGACACTTCAGGATCTTGCTGTGGCCCAGGGTCGGCGCTGTGAACAGCAAGAAGAGGACAGAACTATAAATGTGGCAAACACTGGACCCTGCTTTGCCGGGCTGTGACATATACTATGAAGGATTCCTTGCCATGTTTTTAATTTTATTCTATCACGCATATACATGGGAGTTTCTGCCTTAGCTATCTGAAAGTACAGTTCCAAGTACATCTGCAATGGAAGATGCTCCTTCCTTTATTCTGATTAGCTTTGAATGTATGACAGCATCCTATATTTTCTCACTTGGCTAATAATATTTTCTCACTTGGCAAAATTGCATTGCTTCCCTCCATACCCCCATATGCTGGTGGTATCTCCCTAAGTGTGGAAAAACCAAATTTTATGAATTGCTTCTTCTACTTGGAAAGAGAAAATGGAGCTGTGCTTTTGGTACCAAGCCTTACATTAACAGTCATTTTAAGTCAATTCAATAAACACTTATGATTCTTAGGTAGTGGTTAACAAAGGGAGATACAGGACCAGTCTTTCTTAAAAGCTAATTCCAGTGCTGATGAAAGTGAGAAATGGGAGACTATAAACATACAAATCAACTGACATTATTAGTCCCCACTGGGTTATGAAAACCAAAGGAAACATTTCTGAAATACACATGGCTTCACAACATCTTTCACCAATGTCATAACTGCATAACCATCTTTGGAGGAGGAATAGGTATTTTAACAAAGTCCCCCAGGTTGACTCCTCTCCATTTCACTTATTCTTGAAAACCAGCACAATATCTTTTGGCTTGAATTCTCTCCAGATTTTCTCCCTCCTCCTCTCTTTTTCTTCCATCACAGAATGTCTTAATTTTGCCTTCATTTTTCAATAAAAATTTCACCAGATATAGAATTATAAATTAACAGGCATTTTTTAATAGCACTTTGAAGATGTGATTTCATTGTTTCCTGGCTTATGTTGTTTCTGATGAAAGGGCCACAATCACTCACATCTTTGTTCCCTGATTCATTAGGAGTCATTTGTCCCCCAGCTGTTTTTAAGATTTTTTTCCTTTATCTTTACTCTTCAGCAATTTGGCAATAATGTGTCTTGGTATTCTTTACTTGTTGTTTATCTATTGAACTTCTTGTATATATGAGTTTATTGTTTTTATAACATTTGGATAAATTTCAGCCATTATTACTTTAAATGCTTTTTCTGAACCAGCTTCCTGCTCCCAAATCTCTGAGATTTCAGTCAGACATCTGAGACCCCTCAATGCTGAACTATGGCCACTAAGGTCCTGCTAATATTTCCCAGTCTTTCTTCTCTCCATGCTTTAGTTTGGATAGTTTTTATTTCCCTGTCTTCAAGCTCACTTTTGTTTTCCTCTGCAGTGTCTACTTTGTCATTAAGCCCACCTATTTATTTTTTATTTTATATATTTTATTTTTCTAGAAGTACCAATGCATCTTTTTAAATATAGTTTCTATTTCTCTGTTATTTTTCTTTAGATCTTTTAATATACTATCCATTTAAAAGTGCTTGTCTGTTGTTTGTGTCTGTGTTTGTTAACTGAGTTTCCTTCCTTGTTATAGGTCACATATTTCCACTTCTTCATGTCTAGTAATTATTATATAAGTTTTTCATTGTTGAATGTTTACATTGTTTACATTGGCTTTCTTTAAAGAGTATTAAGTTTTATTTTGATAGGCAGTTAGTTTACCGGTGGGACATCTTAATCCTTTTGAAGCTCATTTTAAAGCTTTGTTAGAGTGGGTCTGAAGCAGACTTCATTCTAGGCCTCCTAAAGAGTAATCTTTCTGGAGTCTGTACTGATTGCCTGAAGTATTCAGTGTGGTCTCTCCACTCTAAATAAATATAGCTAATTCCAACCCTGTAAAAGCTATGGCAATCTTGTAAATTTGTTTACATTCCTTGTAGATTCTGGATATTAGCCCTTTGTCAGATGGATAGATTGCAAAAATTGTCTCCCATTTTGTAGGTTGCCTGTTCACTCCACTGATAGTTTATTTTGCTATGCAGAAGCGCTTTAGTTTAATTAAATCCCATTTGTCAATTTTGGCTTTTGTTACCACTGCTTTTGGTGTGTTACTCATGAAGTCTTTGCCCATGCCTATGTTCTGAATGGTATTGCCTAGGTTTTCTTCTAGGGTTTTTATGGTTTTATATTTATGTTTAAGTCCTTAATCCATCTTGAGTTAATTTTTGTATAAGGTTTAAAAGAAAAAAACAAACAACCCCATCAAAAAGTGGACAAAGGATATGAACAGACACTTCTCAAAAGAAGACATTTATGTGGCCAACAAATATATGATAAAAAGCTCATCATCACCAGTAATTAGAGGAATAAAAATCAAAACAACGAGATAGCTCACGCCAGTTAGAAAGGTGATCATCAAAAAGTCAGGAAACAACAGATGCTATTGAGGATGTGGAAAAATAGGAACACTTTTACACTGTTGGTGGGAGTGTTCAACCATTTTGGAGGACACTGTGGAGATTCCTCAAGGGTCTAGAACTAGAAATACCATTTGACCCAGCAATCCTATTACTGGGTAAATACTCAAAGCATTGTAAATCACTCTACTATAAAGACACATGCACCCATATGTTTACTGCAGCACTATTTACAATAGCAAAGACTTGGAACCAACCCAAATGCCCATCAATGATAGACAGGATAAAGAAAATGTGGCACATATACACCATGGGATACCATGCAGCCATAAAAAAGAATGTCATGTCCTTTGCAAGGACGTGGATGAAGCTGGAAACCATCATTCTCAGCAAACTAACACAGGAACAGAAAATCAAACACCTCATGTTCTCACTCATAAGTGGGAGTTGAACAATGACGGACACAGGGAGGGGAATATCACACATCGTGGCCTGTTGGGGGGTGGGGGAACTAGGGGAGGAATAGCATTAGGAGAAATGCCTAATGTAGATCACGGGTTGGTAGGTGTGGCAAACCACCATGGTGCATGTATACCTATGCAACAAACCCGCAGGTTCTGCACATGTATCCCAGAACTTAAAATAAAATAATAAAAAAGCTATGACAATCATTAAGTTTATAGCTCTCTGGTAGGCATTTTCTTCCTGGTAGATGTCCTTTGCCCAGCCTCATGGAGTCTTACTCTACACACGCAAAGGTTGGTATTCAGCTGATCTCTTTCAAGATATCTGGAGCTCTTTCTTGCTGTTGTTTCCACCTTTCTCTATTCTATAAATTCTAGCCATGTCATTCATCCCAAACTCCAATCTATTTTCTCATCTTACCAAGACTACTGTGTTCTGATTGTTTCCCTGCTTCTTGAAATGGAGTCTAGTAAATCCCTCCAGGGAGAAAGCCAGATATTGTAGAGCTCACTTCATTTGTTCCTCTCTATTGGGAAGCACAGTCCTGCACTTTCAGTTTTCCAATATCTGAAAAGTTTATTTACCTTGTCCACTTCTTTGGTTTTTCTTGTGGTCGAAGGGCTAGTCCAGTCCACTTACTATCACAGCATGAAACAGAAGCCACTCTACCCTGTTGTATTTTTCGTGGAACTTAAGAGTGGCTGAGAGTTATATTTATCTGTAAAAAGGGGCTAAAATAATTCCCTTCCTTGTATCTACACCCCTTGAAATGTGACTTTACAACTCCTCTCCTCATGAGCTAGCATCTACTCACAGTCTCCTTTACTTGGGGCTGGCCTGGTGGTGAAATGACTTTCCTGGCTGACCCCAGGGCCAAAGAGGCTGTGTTTGCTTCTGCTTGCTCTTATGGGACTCTCCTCCCACCATTAAAACGAGCCCACTTTACTCTCCTGCATGATGAGAAACATGTGGCTTCATCATTGACATCACTTGCCCCAGCTGATAGTGACCAGTCCCCAGAGCTGTGCATAACGACCTGAGATGAGTTGGATCCAAACAAATATGGAAGCTAAATGCACATGCATAAATGATCCCAGACAAGAACTGCCTGAGCCAGCCTAAATTTCCAACCTGAGATTTATGAATTAAATACATGGTTATACTGTTTTAAGCCACTGAGGTTTGAGGTGCATTTTCACATAGCGACAGCTAATACGTAACACACCCTGAGGGCAGGAGCAGTATCTGTCTTGTTCAATTCTGAGTCCACAGTATTAAGAACAGTGTTTGTACTGTGGTAGGGTTTAATAACAAATTAACGAACAAAATCAGTGGAATCATTGTGGGTTGGGGCTAGGTGGGACCCACTACCAGAAGTCAGATCTCTGCCATTACGCCTCTGTTCTTGTCATCTCACCCCATGACCTACTTCACAGCCCTCACACTAGCTTCTATTATAAGTTTCAGCAACGCAGTGAAGGAGCACAGGCTCCTGTCTTACCTGACCGTTTCAGTCCCAGCTGGCCTTCTGGAGTGGGGCCACCTAGCCGATTTCCCCATGCTTGTTTCTCACCAACAGGCTGATGCCCTGGATAAAGATTTTGTACTTTCTGGGTCATACAGTTTTTGTGTATTCACCATGAGCTATTTGTTCTGCTCTGGAAAGCTAAGAACCTTTTCTTCTTTTGAAATAGGTAAGGAATTAAGTTAAGGGTCACTTTCACAGATTTTTACTGTCATTGACGATGTCTGTTATAACAATTAGGGTCAGAACAGAGGCTTCTCTTTGCCAAAATACATCCAAAGACATCACAGGGCTCTGATGCATACAAAACAACATTAAAAAGACTCAGCAGGGTAGCACTGGGAGTCAGAGGAACTGGAGGTCAGATTTCTGTAGCTAAGCTGGCCTGAATTCCATTAGTGATTTTTGCCATTTATTACCTATTGCTTGTGAATTAAGCAGGTTACTTTACTTTCCTGAAATTGTTTCCTAATCTGAAAAGTAGAATCACACCTGTTGTGGTGGAGTATCTTGACTGGTCAAAGTCCACTGTCCCTCTCTGGGATGCCTCTCCTTGTGGTGCTCCTCCCTGTGGGGTGATTAGGTATAACCACCCTCATGAATTCAGAAATGGCCACGTGATTGGCTTTGATCCATAAAATGATTGCAAAAGTTCCACGAGCCACTTCTAAGTGCTTGGAAGCTGCGATAGTGCAACATGTTTCTTCTCTGCCACCAGACCACCAGTGTTCTAGATAAGGGTCTGTCAGCCTATGTCCAGTGTGACAAAGACATGAAGCAGAGTCACAGTTTATTCAAGATGAACATGTTATGTGAGAAATAAACTTATTTTTTTATTAACTAAAATTTCAGAATTGTTACTGCAGCATAACTTACCCTCGGCTGTCAGATACACCTGCACCATTTTTCTCGTGAAAACATGAGATCAAAGTAACATGATAATCAATTATGGTAGTATTGCTGTATGGTTATTTCAGGAAAACTTCCAGTTATGCAATTGGAGAACTTATTTCTAGACCTTTTTATTTTCCCTAGGCAATTTGATCTTTTCCTCACTGTATCCACAGAACAAGATTTTCTCCTCTGCTGCCTGCAGTATAAATTACAGATTCTTCAGTAGGGCTGCTATGTTGTAAAACCCCAGGCTGCCATTCATTTGTAATCTAGGTGAATGGTGCCCTCTGGAGTTGGAGCATGTGGAGCAAGTTTGTCCAACCCATGGCCCACAGTCTACAAGTGGCCCAGGATGGCTTTGAGTGCGGTCCAACATTGAGTGTGGCCCAACACAATTTGGAAGATTTCTTAAAGCATGAGATTTTTCTTTTCTTTTTCTTTTTTTTTTTTTTTTTTAGCTCATCAGCTATCATTAATGTTAGTGTATTATATGTGTGTCCCAAGACAATTTTTCTTCTAACATGGCCCAGGGAAGCCAAAAAATTGGACACCCCTCATATAGGGCCTGCATAGCCATATGCATGAAACTGCTCCTTAGGTGGACATATGGTAATTTTTGTGATCTGATACCTACTCACCTCTTGAATTACATCTCTTAGTACTTCTCTTGCCAAACTACTGAACTATTACTTCCCTGGATAGGCCAGATCCTTCATCATCTTCATGTCTTATTATACAAGCTAGTTTTTCTGTAAGAAATGTTCAATTATACCTGGCAGACTCCTATTCATGCTGTAAAGGCCAACTTAAATGTTAACTCTCTAATGACATTTTTATTGACTCTCAGTTGCTCCTTCCTCCATTCCCTGAGAATTTAATTTAAAAGGTTTTATTTCCTATTTCCATATAATCTCCCAATTAAAATGAGCTTTTCAGAGGTGACTGAGTCTTGTTCACACAGATTCAGTACCTAACATGTTTCATGCATAGCGGACGTTCAGGAAAGGGGATGTTTGGTGAATGTATACTGGGGGTGGGGGGTGGAGGGGTAGGAGAGAGCAAGCAGCCAAGTGAAATTAATGCTGCAGTATGCCATAAATTTTTGGTAGCTATGCAGCAAGTCCTCTACCTCTATATTCCTTAATTTCACATTCTGGAAAAGGTGGGCTTTAAATATTGGTTATGAAGGTCACTCCTACTTCCAAATATCTGACTTGCAGAGAGATCTTCTGAAATGGTAAATTAAGGAGCTCCAAGAATCCATTCCATAAAAGCACTGAAGTATGAGCAAAAATGGTCAAACTCAACATTTCCAGAATAGTGAAAATTAAAGTCTTGCAACAACCCGAGGATTTGTTTAAAAAAAGAACAGCTGCTCTCAGTAAGAACAGGGAGCTCTGTTTTAATTTGCCCTAGGCTGGATCTCCTCTCCCCAGCTCTCAAGTATCCTTAAAAGCAAGTCTCACAATTATGGTAGCTGTGAATACCAATGATCAAGCAGCCTCTGGAGGGAAGGAACAGAGTGGGTTTAGACCCGAAAGGCCCCATTCCCAGAAAGTTGTCATTATGTGACCTCTCTGGCAGTTCCTTGAAAAGCCCCATTCTCAGAGCTTGTCTTTATTTTACCTTACTAAAAGCTCATTCTGTATGAACCACACTACAGGACATTTGTTAAAAAACAAAAACAAAACCAAAAACTGACAATTATGCAACATTAAGGTAACCCAAGGTAGCAATACAAGTTGGAGCTAACAGAGAATTAAAAGGATACACTGAGAATAGAGATGCCCACTGGGGCTTTTAACGCTCTGACATATGCCTAGGAATCTAGAAGGCCATGCACATGTGAGGGCTACATGCATGCCCAGGAAAAGACCTGGAATGACCCTAATCTCTCATCTCTGGCTGACTGTGAGGGTCTGTGTAAGCAGGAAACTAAGGCTATGATAGAATTGTAAATTACCTGCTGTGCTGGAGTGTTAAAGGTATAACCCAAAACATTTGTAGAGCCCCTTTGGGAAAGGCTGAGAGACTTATCAGTTCAAAACATTTAAGGAAATCTCTGTCCAAAATTAGCTGAACACTATGCTTAAAAAGCACAGAATTCAGTGGCTGCACAAGATGAAGAATGGAATTTTTACAGAATTAGTTCAAGTCTCTAAACAAAAGGCAACAATAGTAACAATAAACCCTGTGATGGGGTCTGATTTCCAGAGTTTCCACATATTATTTTTAAGACCAGATTTCCAATAAAAAATTATGAATCATGAAGAAACAGAAAACAACAGCTCATACACAGGATAAAAGTTACTGGAAACCCGAGGAAGCCCAGGCATTGGATTTACTAGACAAAAGCTTTAAGTATGTTCTGTGAGCCTATAGAATTAAGTTAAATATATAAGAATGATTTTCCACTGAATAGAATATCACAATAAGGAGTTAGAAATAAAAAGAAAGCAGCAAATAATAGAAATTCTAGAGTTGAAAAGTACAATCACTGAAATAAAAAATTCACTGGAGGAACTCAGCAGCACATTTGAGCTGGCAGAGAAAGAATCAATACACTTGAAGATAAATCAATGAGATGATCTATGCTGAGGAACGGAATCAAACGGGAATGATGAAAAATGGGCAGAGCCTTGGAGACATGTGGCACACCAAGTATATAAACAGGTACATGAGAGTACCAGAGAAAAGGATAGAAAGGGGAAGGCGGCATGTTTCAAGAAATAATAGCCAAAAATTTCCCAAGTTCAATGAGAAGCATTAATCTGCAGATTCAAACTCAACAAACTGCAAGTAGGATAAATTTGAAGAAGTCCACACCTGGATCCACAATTGACCATCTTTTGATAGTCAAACTGTCAAAAGCCAAAGACAATGAGAGAAGCTTGAAAGTTGCATATCTCCTGGGACTTCAAAGGAATGTGAATTGTGTACATTCAAGCTAGGTATCAGAAAAAAGCTGTAGCCCACCTAGTTATGTGGGAATCTGGGAAGCACAGTTTTGGTTTTCTTTTTTTTTTCCTGGATGATATGATAATGTAACAAGCTAAAATATGGGATTCATCACTAAAGAGGGGTAGACTGGATATTCAGGGATAAATAGTAGTCTCTAAAATATTACCCAGGAATGTCTTTTTTCTTTTTTTTGAGACAGAGTCTCACTTATCACCCAGGCTGGAGTTCACTCAATCTCTGTGAGCTGACACAATCTCAGCTCACTGCAACCTCTGCCTCCCAGATTCAGGTGATTCTCATGCCTCAGCCTCCCAAGTAGCTGGGACTACAGGTGTGCGCCTTCTCACCCAGCTAAATTTTGTATTTAGTAGAGATGGGGCTTTTCCATATTGACCAGACTGGTCTTGAACTCCTGGCCTCAAGTGATCTGCCCTCCTCGGCCTCCCAAAGTGCTAGGATTGCAGGCGTAGCCACCATGCCTGGCCCCAGGAATGTTTTGATTCTGTGTTAATGCAAGATGCCTAGGTTCCAGAGGTGAAATTGGAAACATAAAAAGACATATCCCCAAATCATTTAATATATCTTTTCATTCCCCCAAAAATTTAAAGGAAGAACAAAATTAGAAGAATTAATGCAATTACTTTTTCTTTACCAGCCTAAATATTTTCAGTCCTCTATTACGATGCAGCAAATAAACATGGATTTACGCCCACTAAAAACCCATCAAAATCAACACACAGAAGCATAAAGTTTATTTACTTAAATCATTTCACAACTATTATATTGATAATGGACAATCATTTATTTAAAATAATATCCTAAATACTTACAAAAATAAATCAAATATTGGTTCTATTTTTCAAGTGTCAAAGTCTTTGCCATAGAAAATAGAAAGGACCTTTTATAAACTAAACATTACATTTGTGCTACATCATTTAATAACTCCACGCTATTTTCTTTTATGGTTTGTGCTTTACAAATTTCCAAACTACTTCTTCACAATGCACAAGTGCACAATAAGAATGTATGCATACATTCATATACACACATTTTTACATAGGAATGTATCTCATTAAATACACATTTAGAGAACCTAACACAGACACTACTGTGGCCTAAAAGCCACCCCCAAGCCCCAGGGTCAGATGTACCCCTAGAAAGAAATAGGTATAGATGTAGAAACGTTATCTAACATTCGAATTAGCACTCTATCAGAAATGATGACATAATGAGGAATAATCAGTTTAATATTTCTAAAAAAGACATCATTAATCTATACTAAATCGTGTGACAGCCTTATTCATTGAAAAAATAAACTTCAAATTTTTCTCAATACATAAGTTAATCTCAATATAGATATCACTGCCATATGTACACACCCTTAGCCTTAAAAAGAAAGGGAATTTTAATCCTAGAGCAAATGCTGAACACTGACAATCACGTCCAAATTGGTCTGTAGTTTTACTTTGTAATCACTAGGACATTTAATTCCTTATCGAATAGACAAATGCTGAATATCTCTTCATTGGTATATGTACTCAAGCCTCCCTTATAACACAGATGTGTATAAATCATGGTTCCTGATGAAGTATTTATAATGCTTTACCACCCACAGGGTGTCAACTCACTACATTAACCAGATGTGGAAAAGAATCTCACTTCTGATCAGTTCCTGAATTTCTGTGTGATTAATCACAATAATACAGAACTTTAAATTACATTAGTCTTATATAAATACTTACATATGAAATATTTTAAATTCTACTTATCAACTAGAAAAGTGATAAATCAGAAAATTTGCTTTTTCTCTATTAAGAAAAGTGTATCTAGCCTTAATGTCCTTATTCAGAAATTGCATGATTTAGAAATTCCAAGTATAATAGTTGAAAATTTATAAGCAACCAACCTGTGAAAACACTAATTTGTTAAAGTTAATGTTTTACAATAAATTCCATTAAAAGGGAGCTTTGAAGGGCTTGTAAAATTTCAATCATAAGCAAGTAGAAACACCAAAAGGGCAGATGTCTTCACTGACTAAAATATGCCAAAATGCCATAATATTTAGAAAATGTTAAATACCATGCTAAAATATTTTCAAAGGCTTATTTTATTTTACTGGAAGTCACAGGCAAGCAGACACTACAAGAATATACGAAAATGAAACCCCACAATATAATTGTATCAAAATCTAAGAGGTAGTCAACAGAAGTAACCCTGATAGAACAAAATATCCTGACAGGTGCTCCCTAATCTCAGAGATGCAAATGCAGTATGAAATTTTTGTATTTTCAGTAAAAAGTTACCAGGCAAGAATCTAAAAACCAGGTGCCTAAAAAAGAATAATACTGTAAATGGAACAATACACTGTATTTGCAAAGAAAAGCTAGGAATAAAATTTAGACCACAGCTCTACAGCATGCAAGCAAAATCTGGCCTACCACCTGTCTTTGTAAATAAAGTTTTACTGAAACACAATCATGCCCATTTTGTTTACATGCTGTGTATGGCTGCTTTAACTCTATAATGGTAGAGTTGAGTAATTGCAACAAAGATTGCACAAAGCCTAAGACATTTACTAAAATATTTACTCTTTGTCCATTCACAGAAAGTTTGCTGACCCCTGATCTAAACACATTGCTGACAGGTTCGTGTGTTGAACAGCACTGAAACGATTAACTATGGTTGTCACAACATAAGGTATTCAACTGTATGGAATGTAAGATGCTAATTATGTTACAATTCAACTCCTTTTTATATCAGAAATCATCCTAACATTTTTCTTTTCTTTTTTTTTTTTGGTCTAACATCTAATATCAAACAGTATTTCTAAGTTACTATGAAAAGATTTATTATGGTGCTGTCCAATAGAACTTTCTGCAATGATGGAAGTATTCTAGAGCTGCCCTGTCCAATACAGTAACCACTAGCCACATGTGGCTACTAAGCATCTGAAATGCAGCTGGTGCAACCAAGAAACTGAGTTTATAATTTCAATTAATTAAATTTAAATTGTCATATATGGCTCATGGCTATGATACAGATCAGCACATATTTATCACAACTAAAATTCAAAAGTGGTAACTTTAAAAAATGACCCCAAAAGTTCAAAAGTAACACCTTTTAAAATGAGAGCTTTGGGCCGAAATGAACTGAATACCACAAGCTGATCTCAAGATAAATTCCTTAATAAGTAAACAAAATCAAACTGATCCTACCTTGTTTCATCACTGCAACATTTCTTTTCAATGAAGCAACATTATTATATGATACAATTTTTAGCAGAAGCTAACTATAATTTTATGTTTAAAAGCAATAACTGAAATCCTCATTAATTACCTTAAAAAGTATGTAGACATTTCACAAAAGATGTATATATTTTTGCTTGCTTTCCATCAGAAAGTCCTCTATTACAAATGTCAGTTTATTTCCTATGCTTAACATTTTAATCATGATGCCCAAAAGCCCTTATTTACCATAGGTACAAATAAGAACTATGAGCTTCTCAGAATATGTAAAATTTCCAATTAATCAATTTTATTATTCCAAAGTCATTTCAATTGTCATATCTTCCAAATGTTATATCTTCGATGACATGACAGGTAGAGATAGGTACACATTCAATGGAAGAATTAGGGGACAGAAGTAAAGCCTTGTATATATTAAGTCAAAGAAATCACCCTTGCATAGTTTACCATGTGCCTGCCTCAAGACTGTTTTTATATGAACCAAAAAAAAAAGGTAAAACAAATCTAGATAACATTTTAAGATTAAATATTACTAAATATCTATTGAAAATTGTTACTAGTACAACTGAAAACATTTAACTAAAATATACAAAGTCAATCTGAAATTTTAATACTCTCAAAAGACAAATGTTTTTTTTGAAATATGTGTATAATTACATTTCCAATTATTCAAGGTGCTCCCCCAGAGAGACAGCTAATTCTATACTTTGTTTTTGAAGTCAACTGGTAAAATTAATTTGATGTATGTGGATTTTAAAATACCCGATATCCAGCATCATAAACTTCTTTTTCAATCTGGTGGTTAGTTGAAAGGTATAAAATATTTTAAGGGCACTTCTATTTATGGTTTTTTGTTCTTTTGTTTTGCAGTTTAATCAGATGTTGTAGCAGGAACTTTAACAGAGAGATTTCTTCTGGTGTTGGTGATGTGCCGTTGCTGTGCTAAGAAAGACCGTGCAGGAGTGCCGGCACCAGTGTCATTGCAGGTACCACCGCCGCTCACAAGTCTAGATTCCATCCCCAGTTTCTGGAATGCTAGACTCTGAAGAAAGAAATACATAACATTTTTTATTTAACATGACTAAATAGAGTTTGCCAAGTGCTTTTCACATAAATATATTTAATCCTTAAAACTAACCTATAAAGCTAAGGCTTTCCTCATTTTTATAGTGGAAAATAAGGGCTCAGAAGCTGATTTATCTGAGAAATGGTAATGCTAGTAAGAAGGCACAAAATCCAATTTATCTATTTAATCCACTAAATTTAAAATCATCAAAAATAGTAGCTTAAAATAATGGCCTGGAATTAGATTTAATTATACCAACTTTTTTGTTTGGGCCATCATTCTACCACCTATGAGCAAACCTGTCATAATAAAATGGCTTAGATCAATGGTTCTTGAAGTGTGGTCCTTGGATTAACGAGATTAGCATCACTGGGAATTTGTTAAAAATAAAACAATTTTTTTTTAGGGGCCTTACCCAGACCTACTGAATCAGAAGCTCTGCCAGTACATCTAGCAATTTGTGTTTTCAAGTCTTCTGATGCATGTTAATGTCTGAGAACCACCAGTATAGTTTAAATGTACTACAGTCTATCTAGATACTGATACCTGACAAATTACCATATTTTGGCTGTTGGATTTCTTGTAAGGGGAGTCATTACTCTCTCACTAGACCACATAAAAAAATACAATTTTACTGAACTTAGCATCACTAGTAACTAGTACAGTACATGGATAATAGATGCTCAACAAATATAAGTTGAAGAAAATGAATCAATCATGGACTACTCGGCTACAATATCTTCACTGATTTATGCATCAAGAGGTCACGGAAGAACAAATAAATGATACATGGTCCCTGATCTCAACTAGGATGACTGACTCAAGAAAATTCTGAGAATACCTCACACATAATTTCCTTCAGGGCCCTTTAAGCCACATTTTACCCAACAGAAGAAAGAAGTCGGGTGAAAAGCATGGTGTCATGAAAGCATGAGTCATGTTTCAGGGAGAATGACTAGTGCTTTCTGGTAGAGCACAGCATTCACACATGGGAATTTTATAAAGTGATATGCCTTTGTATAAATAAGAATAGATAAAAGTAGATAACAGTTAAGTTATTACCTATTCTGGCTGATTAGAATAACCCAAAAGAACCATATACATCATGAAATGCTACTCTTGAAAATATCCCATTATACTACCAATGACAAAATAAAACACATTTCAAACTATGCTATTTTCTCTTTGGTAGGACAAAGAGACAATTATGAAGAGTATCCCCTGGATAAAAAAATAAAATAACAAATACAGTAAAGGACACACGGAGGCTTTAGAGGACGTTAAAATAAACACTGAGTACTCGAAGCACTTAATTTTGTATTACGCAGATCTTCATATTTCTTCAGAAACCCTTTATGGGCACAAATTGAATGTTTCAGCTCAATGCAATTTTAAAAATTCTTATGAATTATTTCACCTATGCTTCGTATGTATCAGCTAAAGGCTGATGAGTCACAAAATCAATTTAGTGGATTAGAATCAACACTAAAACAGAATTTAAAGAAATATCTGAGTGCAATACACAGGGTAACTTGTTTCAGTCATAAACATAAACATGCTATGTCTTGGTTTGTGGTATAAAATAAAATATATTTCCTTATGTTGTACTTGGTAAAAAAAAGTTTGATAAATACTGCTCTCATTCAATCATTAGCTGAACCTCAGCTCACCTTATTATACCAGGCAGAAACAATGAGTTTTTCTTCATAATCACGGAATTTTGCCACTTTACATTCACTCTGAAAAAAGATACGAGCACAATTAAAATCCCGGAAATTACCCCAAATTACTAAAAACAGAGTAATTTCTTCACTATGCTCATTATTGAGAGAATCTAAACAGTGCATTTGTGAGGCACATGACATAGTCAAATGTAAACTGAATCATGCACAAATGCATGCACAACACCTTTAGGAAAGAATAGGATTTGTAGCTAACAAACCTTTATTTCAAGAAACTTATTGGTAGAAGAGAGTGATTTAAACACATACATACACAACTAGTGATTTTTAGACTACTGCCCACCATATCTAGAGAAAAAAGTAACAACTGGCTTAGGTAAACGAAACAGAGCTGCACCTGTGGATGAGTCAAAGCTAAGGAGAAAGAGGACGTAGCCAAAGATATCTAGAAAAATCTTTTTAAGTTGCCTATAAAGCTTAATACAAATAAAAATTAATACAAATTTCTCTCTTAATTGTTGGTGGCCTGTGTACTAGATTCCATAGCTATATTTATATGCCATCACAGAGACTGATGTGCTTTTCTTAATTACTCAAATACACCTAATTTTGTAATTCTGCTGAGTACCACAGTTTGGTTTATATAAATACTATAATCTTGATACATAGGATGCTCATGAAAAAGTATATAAGACCCAAGTCCAAAAGAGAAGTGATGGTCTTCTTCAGACTCACACCCACTCCAGGCACAGAATTCCCAAGAGGGATGGCAGCTAGAACAGCCTCTGCTACTTACATTTCTCCTTTTCTCTTTTTGCAGTGTGTGTCCAGAAGAATACACACAAATTAAACACCCATGTCCTGTGACTTAACCTACGCTTTGCCTCAGTCTTATGGTTAGACAGACTATTTTCTCATCATATCTATTGGGGATGTACATCTCAAACATCAACAATGGTGTATATTCTCATTGACTTTCATTGGGACGTAAACAGAGCAATTTAAGATTTCAGTGATTATCCAGTCCCAGTCTCATCATCTTATAGATGAGATGGTGGCCAACCAGAGAGGAGAAGTAACAATTTTAAGATAAGAAGTTACTAATAATACTGCAACCCTGGCTTCTGATTTATGAAATATTTAATGTCAGGGGTACAGGGATAAAATATACAGTCTTTGTCATCAAGACGCATCCACATGTACCAAAAGGAACACCAATGCTGTTGTGGAATAAATTATGAGTTCAAAGTACATGGACTCACTATGGAGAGACTACCTTTCCCTAAGGAATAGAGGGAAAGTTTAAAAAAGAAAGAGATATTTGACTTGGAACTTGAAGAATTAATAGCATTTCTTCAGACAGATCTGCCTACCCAGTGCTTTTGAGAACATACAACATAGCCTAGACAAGCACTAATAGACACATCGGGTTGGTGTTGTACTATGGATGTAGGGAGAACGGTGTTGTACTATGGATGCAGGGAAAATGGTATTGTACTATGGATGCAGGGAGAATGGCGTTGTACCGTGGATGCAGGGAGAATGGCATTGTACCGTGGATGCAGGGAGAATGGCGCTGTACCGTGGATGCAGGGAGAATGGCGCTGTACCGNGGATGCAGGGAGAATGGCGCTGTACCGTGGATGCAGGGAGAATGGCGTTGTACTGTGGATGCAGGGAGAATGGCGTTGTACTGTGGATGCAGGGAGAATGGTGATGTACTGTGGATGTGGGGGGGGGGGGCTTTTATTTAAAAGTCTTTAAATAAAAAGACTTTTATTTAAAAGTCTTTAAATAAAAATATTTCTACCACAGTTCATACCTACTTGCTCAAAAACCAAGAAAAAGGTACATAAATAGAGTGCATTCATTTGAAATAGAACATTCTTAGGAGATTTAAAAAGAAACTGAATACAGTTGGGTGTGGTGGCTCATGCCTGTAGGCCCAGCACTTTGGGAGACTGAGGAGAGCAGATCATTTGAGGTCAGGAGTTCCAGACCAGCCTGGCCAACATGGCAAAACCCATTTCTACTAAAAATAAAAAATAAAAAAATTAGATGGGCTTGGTGGAATGCACCTGTAATCCCAGCTACAAGGGGAGGCTGAGGGAAGAGAACTGCTTGAACCCGGGAGGCGGAGGCTGCAGTGAGCTGAGATTGTGCCACTGCACTCTTGCCTCAGCGACAGAGCAAGACTCCATCTCAAAAGGAAAAGAAAAAAAGAAACTGAGTACCATTTATGAGAATCTCAAGACCAGTATGTAGAATTCAACATGGCTCTTCAATTATGCATATATTATTAAAAGAAAGTATATATTTACTTCAAGAATAGTATCAAATCTCACCACACTATTAAATATAGTTTTGTAAAACACTTTGCAAAGGAAACCAGAATGTGCTCAATTATAAATCTAAGAATACATAATTCCATAGGGACATACTTATCTAAGGCTCATAAAAATAATATAACCACTAACACAAAATTATCTTTAAAATTTAAAGACTCAGTTAATTAATAAAAGCATGCCATTACTAATATAATTTTGCATGATTAATAACTAAGATTGCCACTTTAGTTCAGAGGTTCACTGGGATTCTGTGAGTACTTCCTTCTCCTGGAAATTTCACTATTAATAAGTTTATCTAGGTTCAGGTGAGAAACAGGCTGAAGATAAGAAAAATGTAGTTGACTGAATCAACACAGTATCTTTTTTAAATGGTAAAGGTCAGGGTTTTTTTCCCCCCAATGAAATCATATTTGCATTATTTTTAAAGGAACATTATAGCAGGCTTCCATTAGAAAGTCAGGAATATCCATATATTGTCTGTTACAGACGGGGAGAGATACAACACTGCATATAAACAAGGTACATGAGCTGTACACAGTCCATCAATTGGTCGGCCAGTGATATGCTTTGCAATCAACACACTGAGTGTGAAAACCTGACATTTTAAACTGCTTGTAAAACTTGATCGTTAATGGCAAATATAGGACAGCAGTTAATTACCAGGATTCTACAAAATAATTAAGAGATGAGTAAACACAGAAGTTTTACCTCCAGAATCTCAATTCGTCTCTCTTTCTCTGCCAACTGCTTTCTTAGTAGCATTATTTCAGCTGATGCTGGATTTAACTTGGGATCTAAAGTTTTGATTACCTGTTTAAAGAAAAAAAATGTTAAATTCACTTTAAAGTATTAAAACATATAGAACATATCTTATAAAAACTGTGTAAGTCAGGTGGAAAATAATCCACAAAGTCATCTAAGAGCTAACTGTAGCTTGTTTTACAATCCTAATTGGGATAACAAAAACAACTAATTCTATATACAAGAAACAGTATAAAAATTCAGTACAAAAATATGAACATCCCCATTCCAAAATCAAATTTCTCTTCTCCAAAGTTCAGTACACGGGATAGTTATTTAGCTTTTTCAATATTCAAGCTTTAAGCATTGAAGTCTTGAAATGGCACTTTCTATATTTATTTGAGATTTTTTTTAAAAAATGAATTTAATAACTCTAAGGGAACTTACTGATTTGTATAAAGTAAGAATAACACACACAGAAAAAATTCTTAGCAATAGTCTTTTTTACTATTATTATCTAGTTAAATGTAATTCAATATATATGATCAATATAACAAATGCTGGTGATTTTATTTGCAAAAGGTAGGGTGCTGAAGCATATTTATGTTAATTACTAAAAATTGAGTAAAAAGAAATGTTTGACCTGAATGTAGTAAAGAGATTCAGCTAAACTATGGAGATAGCATTCTGTTAGAAAAACAATTCAGAAATGTCAAGAATACATTTCAAGAAAAAACCATATATTTCCAAGAGGGACATCTGTATGATGCAGTTATAAAACTATTAAAAATATTTCAAATTATCTAATGAGTTAGGAAAATGTCATCTATATTTATAGAGGTAAAAGAAAAGAAAAAGACTGGATGGTAATATACTAAAATATTACTGTGGCTCCTTTATTCATCCAAAAACCATTTACTGAGTGTTAACTATGTGGCAGATATGAGGATTCAGCAATTTATGGGAGACACGGTACCTGCCCTCATGGAATGCACGCCATAAAAGCAGAACACATTAAATAATTTATATCATTTTAATTATAAAAAGCAAATCATAGTTTATTATGTCTAAATGATAAACGATTTTATAATTCTGAATTTTCTACAATGGACATATGTTATTACTTTAGCCAGTATCTTAACAATCATTTAAACTTCTTGCCTCAAATAAGGTAACGGGAAAAAATCATGTTTATGACAACAAGCAACTGTCTTTTAAATGATATTATTCAGTGGTGGCAAGAATATGGTATTCATTGTCATAGTATTGTTTAATTAGTTACAATCCTTTTAAAATGTCATTTAGAAATACATATTAAGCATCTTATGGTCTTACTCTATGACCCAGTACTTCCATTTATAGGAAATAAGGTTAAGATAATAAACCAAAATAAAGAGAAAGCTTTCTGTATAATTATGTTGCCTATAGTCTTATTTCTAGGATCAAAAAACCAAAAGAAAATGAATACAGATTAATTCTAATAGTAGGATAATGCTTAAGTAAACTATGCTATATCCCACACAAATATTATACAGGCATTATTTTACTTTTGCAAAGTCTGTTCCATAAATGTAGCGTCTGTCTGTCTTACTCACTGTTGTATTTCTACCTAGTATTTAGCATAGTAAGTGCTCAATAAATATTAAGTTTAAAAATACAAGTTTTATATACGTATATGTGTGTTGTGTACACACACACACGTTACGATCACCCATCAGAGAAAATATACATAGAAAAAAATGAAATGTTAAACAGAAAATACACTAAAATGTTAACAATAGTGTCTCTGGGAACCGTCCTATATTTTATATTTTCTACCATAAACATTTACACTTTTGTAACTGAAGAAAATTACGGTAGAAACTGCCTACATATTTACCAAGCCTATTTCTCTTTTCTTCTAGAAACATAGCTGTGCTTCCCAAAGCTGGGTGTGGTCACATCCCTGTATCCAAAGTGGGAGTGAAAGTGATTTATGCAGTTTTCAGGCCATTATATATCTCCTATGCAATCTAGGTTGTCTTTTCTCATGTACTAGTTGGACAATGTCAAGTGAACCTGGGACCCCTATGCCGAAGAAGGCAGAGCCTCTGTCAGCTTAGGACTCTGAATGACTACATGAAGCAGTGTTCCTTCCCCATTCATGATTGGACTCAATGTGACTATGAAGTAAACGTCTATCTTGTTAAACCTTGAGTCCGATAAACATTTGAAAAGTGTTTAACTGTCTAATCTAAAACTAAATAATACAACAATTTTTAAACACATTTAAAAAGCTAAATTTTTACAAAAGATAAAATGTTCATTTTGCTATTCCTAGAAAAATTATGTTCTTAGCAAATTTGCCAAGATTCTAGCAAATAAGAATTCTAGGCTTATTTTCCAAGAACTTAACATTCCATACATTATAGCCATTGCCTCTTGACGTCACTACAGTCTGTGTCTAAACAGTCCCTGTTAGTTATGGTTTATTTTATCTGACACTGATGAGTCAGACTAAGAGTATGTGAACTGATCTGGAAATACCAAAGAAACCTGGTAGGTAAGGCAGTACAGTTAAAAGTGATTACATACAGATACAAGAACGGCAGAAAAGTCTGGTGAAAAGGGCCTCGCTAAAACATGGGCCCCCAAGGTTTGAGCTCTGAAAGATAAGTCACTCACATTTCTGGCTTTCTCCAAGTACATTTTGTATCTTTCTTCCATTGCTTTCATATCTTCGTCTTTCTTCTGAAGAGCAGCTTCAAGTTCATTGATCTTTTGTACTATTAGTAAAAATAAAATGAAACATGACCAGTTATTAATATTTACTATTAAAATATTTCATCCTCACATAAAATTATAATATTTATTTTCTAAAGACTGATAAGAGAACTTAAAAGAGAAGCCTACTATTTATTCTTTGTAGTGAATTCTTATCTAAAAGTTTGGAAATACAACCAATACATCCTCAATTATTTATTATTTGTCCCTTAAAAAAAATCTACAATCTGCTTTATTTAGTTCTTTTTCTGCTTTCTATCAAGTATAAACAGCAAGTATACCTCACAGTAAGCACAACCACAAGAAAAATAAAGCATTTCTACACAATGTTTTGAAGTTCTTATCAATCTGATTTGAAGTCATTTTTATCCACATTTCCACAAATTTATTTTTTAATGTTTGATACTCCCATATATCCATCAATTAATTTAATTAGTTTTTTTTTGCTTTAATATCATTTATTAATCACTTCAGCACTAAAAATTATAATGGTCCTTTTTTACAATATATATATCTATGCATTGTGTGAAAACTTACACATAGACCTTGTATCCTTCAATAAAACAGGGTAAGGTCCTTATATACACTGTTGTCTGATCCAAGTTTTCACAAATACCTACCATTTTGATTTAAATCTGGCTGAAGATCTTCAATGAGTGCTTGTTTCTTCTGTAAATCTTCATGGACCTCTGTGAGTTTTTCCCTAAGTGGTAGAAAAAGTATGGAGCTTGGGGTCAGACAGACCTAAGAATGAAAACTGGTTTCTGCCATATAACATTTGTCGACCTTAGGCAAGCCACTTTCTGATCCTTAGTTCCTCACCTGTGAAATGGGAATACTATCTGCCTGACTATAGTGGTCATCATGAGGATGTAAAGTCAGGCACATAGCGGGTGGGTGCCAAAAAGGTTAAATTGTTTCCCTTGCCATCCCTGCTTCCTAAGAAAGTAAAATATTTTATAGGTTTAACATCCCATTAATCTAGTTGTGATAGTTATGTTTTTTTAAACATTTCAAATGATATTAAATGAAAGATGTAGGAATTTGGGGTGGGTAAGCAGGCAGGCTGAACCTTTAGCATGCTTTTCAGTTTTTGCAGCAGGTGTATCAGTTAGCATCAAGATATTTGCTTTTCTAAACAAAATCTGAAAAGGAGATTAACTTTAGAGGCTTTTACAACCCCTCCCCTCTCATATTTGAAAAGGAGTATCAGTTTTACTTACATATGAGCTTCCAACTTCTGCTTTAATTTGCTGGACTATAAAATTTAAAAAAAAATTGCTGTAAGATGACTATCTTGACAAAGGTCAATTTTCCAGACATCTAAATCTCTTTGCCTCCTTCTAAAGGTGTACTATGCAAAACTGTATTTTTAAAATTTGTATTTCTAATAACCCATTTTAAGAAGCATGAACTTTTTAGGTTCTTTTTTTTACTTCCAAAAGGAAAGAAAAAATAGAAAATGAAATTAAAAACAACAGAAAGAAAAATGCCTCATATTTCTGAATAAAAATTAAATCTGAACTTGAAAAATGGCAAATGCAAGCTCAATGTGCTATACTGAGGAGTATCAAACATTAAAATATTAAAGAATCATTTATTCAGAATACAAATTTTAAGATTTTGGGCCTCTTATGAGGAACAAACTTAAAGATCTAAAATAATTATCTTTATAATAAAACTTTATTGTTATAATTGCAAATACTTTAATAATGAACACCAAAATGAAGCAACTGAATACTGCTAAAATGCAAAATTTTAAACATACAATTTCCTCTTTTAAAAACCAGTACTTTAAATTGCAATAGTTTTTCCACACCTACTGTATAGGTGAAGTGTTTAAAATACACAATTTGAAATACAAGTTGGACACCAATATATTAAAATAATAAAGACATTTATCTTTAAAATACTGCAAGCCAAAATGCGCTCCCCCTCCAAGACCTCGTTTTAAAAGTATTCTCTAGTGTGGCTTAAAATAATATTTGTATTAGAGAAGTTACAATACCGTATATATGCACATATGAGATGCCGCCATGCATGAGACGATTTCTATTTTCCAAGCCCCCAGGGAAGAAAAAAGAAAATAATATAAAGCACATAAAAGACAGAAAGGAAATGCAACCCTTTCAATTTTCATCTCTTTACTTACTCTGCAGACTTTCCTCCCCCATCAACACAGGTATATCACCTAACATTCTATCTAATCTCAATCAATAAAGACATACCTAACACATATCTAGTCCATTTTTTTAAAATTTTTAATTAAGTACATCCCTCTCTCAATCATTACTTCTTTTCCTCTTCACATAAAAAGACCAAACTATAAAAAAGTTGCTAGGTATAGTGAGATTTAAGCTAAGTTTGATCTCTTTTAAATCCTCTTATCTCTGCTCTCACAATATCTGCCATTAAAAACCATCAGAACATGGTAAGGCCATGAATCATTAAGGAAGGAAAAAGAAATAAGCGACGCTTCCAAGACTGCATTAAAGTTTCTGTCCTTCAGAGATGGGTATAATCCATTTTTGGCATTCTGTTTTGGTAGAAATCATTTCCCCATTCTCTCTTTTCCCACTAGAAGGTTTCTTCAATTCTGACTGCTAGTAACTCTCATTTGGATTTTTCTCAGGACAACCCTGTTGGAATTCCACCAGAATTATGAAGGCCTCAATTGCAATATGCTCTCAATCAAGAATCATCATGAACTTTGGTATAACTGTTGAAGTAGGACAGATAGAAATTACCTTCCAATGTACATGATCAACTGATAGTCCCCAGGTTGGCAAAATCATTGCATCTATTATGCAGATATATACGGTATTTAAGGGTACTCTCAATGATAAGGGCTGCACTTTCAAATACAAGATTAATTTGGGCATCATGACCTATTAGAGAGAAGCCATACACAGCAGAATTATTATAATTTCCAAGTTACTTACACTTTCGCCTTCAGACTTGGATCCTTGTTCCTGTAAAGACTTCTGGAGGTCCTCAATCTGCTGCTGCAATTCTCTAATGCGCTCTTTGCTCAGCCTATTGTAAGATGAGTCATAAGCATTTATTTGTATTGAAAAAGTACTTAAGGATCTACAAAGGTACATTCAGTTAGCAAATTAACTAAAACATATTTTTACAGCAATGACAAATGCAGAACAATTATCTGTGCCTAGTTATAACATGGAGCAGGGTAGACTACCTCTATATAAGCCTACATTTAAAATTTTAAGGAACTTAAATGTCGGTGGCAAAAGCACTTCTACGCTGTACTCACTGTTAGAAAAATCAGAAAATCAGCTTAATTTTTCTATAGTTGTATTTTTAATGAATGAAAACAAGGTTTCCGTCTTCTATTTCAGATTTCACAGTGTACTGGAAGAAGTAGTCAACCATTTTCCAATCATTTCTACATGGTTTTTTAAATTTAAATTAAAGGGACTGGTACTAGCAACTAATTCAGATTCTAACATGGCAAAATCTCATTATTTAAAACTCTGCTTAAGAGTTACTTCCACTGGAAGTTGCCAGCAAGAGTTAGTATCTCCGTCTCCCTCCATGTATATCCACACACATTAACTCACCTACCCGTTATAATACTCCATTGTTGTAGTTATCACATAATACAGCAATTATCTATTTACATTTCTACTTTCCTATGTTAATTCCTTAAAAGCTGGAATGGTTTCCCCAGTGCCAACAAGTGGTATAGAACTGAATAATATAGTAATATTTAATGGCCTCTTCAGAAAACTAAATTTTTATTCTTCTTTTAACCACAGTTTAAGTAACATTATACACACAAGTTTGAAAAAGATAAGATTCACGTGTGTCTAAAACTTGTTGGTCTCTAGGATTCAGTAAAGGTTAAATAAATCCAAATACCACTCTTAAAGTAAGAGTGCTATTTATAACAAGCAGGTTACCATAATAGTTAAAAGTAAACATTCAGTAATCAGATTGACAGAGAGTTCATTATGTAGGATCCAAAACTACTAGCTATATAACTTTAGGTAAGTTATTTAACTTCTCTGTATCCATATTCCTTATCCATAGAAAAAGAGCTAATCATAGTTACTATTTCATAGAGTTATTATGAGGATTTACTGAGTTAATAGCAAAAAAGTACTTAGAAAAGTATATTATTATGATTAGAAAAAGTTTTGAGCACTTCATTGGTACCAGATAAGTACATCATTTGCTTTAAGCTCATTATCTATAGTCTTCCTAACAACTTGTATTTACACTTGAAAATGCTGAGTGTAAGTTTAAGTAACTTGTCCAGAAACAGTTAATAAGTTAAATTAAAAGTGGGATTTAAATTTGATTCCACAATCTACATCTCATCTATGCATGAGACAAGTAGAAAACCAAATTGTCATTTATTTATTGTCAAATATTCTGAATTGTAAACATATCTAAACGAAATTCAAAAATAAGTAGCCTGCTGGGCTGGGCACAGTGGCTCATGCTTGAAATTCCAGCAACTTTGGGAAGCCGAGGCAGGTGGATCACCTGAGGTCAGGAGATTGAGACCAGCCTGGCCAACATGGTGAAACCCCGTCTCTACTAAAAATACACAAAAAAATTAGCCAGGTATAGTGGCACACGCCTATAGTCCCAGCTACTTGGAGGCTGAGGCAGGAGAATCATTTGAACATGGGAGGCAGAGGTTGCAGTGAGCCCAGATCGTGCTACTGCACTCCAGCATGGGTGACAGAGCAAGACTCCATCTCAAAAAGGAAAAAAAACAAAACAAAACTGAAATTAGCAGGGTGTGGTGGTGCACATCTCTAATTGCAGCTACTAGGGAGGCTGAGGCATGAGAATCACTCGAACTGGGGAGGTGGAGGCTGCAGTGAGCAGAGATCGTGCCACTGCACTCCAGCCTGGGTGACAGAGCAAGACTCTGTCTCAAAATAATAATAATAATAAAAAGAATAAGTAGCCTGGTTAAGCAAGGCTGCTGAAATTAATGGATTATGTATATATTTTATAAATATAACTGAAATGAATCACTTGACTTCTTTCACAGAGTGAAGCTTATAGTGATAAAAGGCTACCAACAAAAAAAATTCAAACTATTTCTAGGTAATTCTAATTACTTTAACTACAATAATACTTTCCACTTTTGTGAATCAAGATTTTGTGGTTCGCTAATTAAATCACCAAGATTTTCAATTACTAAGGAGCACATCACCTCTGCTCAGTTTCCAGTTCATTCATCTTACGATGTTTCTGTTCTAGCTGCTCCTGAAGTTCCTCAATACGTTCATTCTCAGAGCCTTCTTGTTGTAAGCGAAGCATCTTATTTTCATGTTGCAGTCGAATAAACACCTCCCTGATGTTACAAAGCAAAATCTTTAATTTTTAAGAATTTGAGTCATTATATTCTTTAGTTAAAAAAAGGAAATTCCTGTCCATTCAATAGCTGCCATTTTAAGATGCAAGCAGGTCCAGCTAACACAGCTGGTAGGGCATAAAACTCTTAAACTGCAACAAAAACTTATGTAAGTGTTAAGAAAAAATTATGTACACTGCAATACTGTGCCTTTAAAAAAAAGCAGTAAAATTTTAGAGGCACCATGTAGGATTATGCTATAAATAATTAAATTATTATTATGCCATTCCCAGAGAGATAATAGAAATTATTTTACTTTGGTAATTAAGAAACTATTCACTAAAGGAAACACACAGTATATTCTTATAAATACATAATAGAAATAGCTTTAAGAAGCAATAGTTTGACTAAAATTTTAAGAGATACTTTATAATGGTAATAAGACAGTTTCTAGATCTTCTCTTTCTAAAATTTTTTATTAAAGATTTACATGTACTTTTTAAAAATGCAACTTTTTATTAGTATTGATTTTACTTTATTATTTATATTAAATAGGGAAGTCATACTCTCCTTTAATTGTTCCCCTGCCAAATCCCTTTCTTCAAAAGCAACTAATTTCAATTAATCCCAATTTTTGTTGTTCTGAATGCCAATACCATAACTCTTTTTTTAAATTGTACTTTAAGTCCTGGGGTACATGTGCAGATCTTGCAGGACTGTGCTAATACCATAACTCTTTCTAAAAAAGCTCATAGGGCTATTTTTTAAATTACTAATTTTAACTTAATGATTGACTCCCCACTATGCAAGATAAATAACTATTCTCATTTTATACATTTACCACTTCCCCCATCAAAGACTTATTAAATCATATTTATTTTTGTCTTCTAATAATTTTCTAACTTTAAAGTATATACTTATACCTCCCTAGTTAAAGCAACTTTGTATTATGGGGGTCATGTCATAAAAATTAGAATATGTTATTCAACAGGTTTGTAAAATTTTACTTCTGATAAAATTTTAAATTGCTGTAGTAACAATAATAATCTGATTTAGAAAGTTTAAGTAGATCAAACAGCAATTTTCAGCTCTATGATTCACAAAATAAGTTTTTAAAGGCCAAGACATTTACAAAAACAAAATGTTATAATATTAAATATAATTCCATCAAATGACAGAAACAAATTTACCTATATTCCACAGGCATAATCTCAGCAGCAAGATTCTCATAACTTTTTGTAGCAGATGCACCTAAAAAATAACAAAAAATAAATTAGCATTTCAGTATTTCAACTATTTTAAAAGAACTCTTTCTTTCTTTATTTTTTTTTTCTTAGAGATAGGATCTCTCTCTGTCACCAAGGCTGGGGTGCAGTGGTACAATCATAGCTCACTGCAACCTCAAACTCCTGGGCTCAAATGATCCTCCCACCTCAGTCTCCCAGGTATATAGGCATGCACCATCATGACAGGTTAAGTTTTTATTTTTTGTTGAATGGAGTCTCACTATGTTCCCCAGGCTGAAACTTTTCTAAATCTAACAAAATTAACCTGTTTGGTTTAGGTGATCCTGTTGTACTTGTGAACATCGAAGTTCTTCATTCGTTTCTTTCAAAGTATCACGCTGCTCAATTAGTCTCTGAAAAGAATTGTTGACATCAGCAAAGTATATAACTCTGCCTATAAACAATGCACTTTATGCTTACAATAATTTATCTTAACTAGCTTGATAGTTGTTAATTTTAAGTTACAATGATTTAGTTTTAAGAGGCTCATTTTCTATTAAGTTATATTAATAATATTTATATAATACATGGTTTTGACTTCCCCATCAGATAGTTTATCTTTGAACAAAATGAATGCAATTACGTAACAGAGGACAGATATGCAACTGGGGTAATAAAAGAGAGTGGACTTTGGAGGCATGGGTTGAATATCAGTTTCACCACTTCCTGGCTATACTGTCTTAGGCAACTTATATAACTCTTTGGCTTCAGTATCCATAACTTCAAAATAGGAATACTGATACATAAATCCTTGCAGAGGTGTTCTGACTAACAAAGGTGGTAGTTAGTCAAGGATCCAGAATATACGTTGGTGTGTAAGAGATACTGGAGACTAGTTACTTCTTTTTACCACTATCATGAAACTCAACTGAAGGAGTGATAAGTAGTATCCTGGAGGTACACACTGGTGGAAAAACACCATTTTCCAAGGACAGCAAACTGGTACTTTATGTCATTGACGATTTTATTTTAGAGTCTACACCAATGACAAACTTCCTAGGCTCTGGACAGAAGGCTCATGTTTAAATTGTTTTCCCAGAACTTGAAAAGTACTACTGAACATAAAATCATCTATTAAATGTTGCTATGTTCCAAGTCCAGAAACTAAGCTCTAATTAATCCATTGCGTATTTCAAATCAATTTAGCAGTAAACTGTTAACTGATTCAAGGGGTCTGTAGGTGCCTTAAGGATCTCTGAACCCTATAGGTTGGAGATCTAGCATAAACAGGCACAAAGACCTCTGTAAATCTGTTCCTCCATTAATGTAACACACACACTAGCACATTTGTCACTACCAACTATTTCAGAATTCTGGGAATAAGCCAAAGGCCTACAACAGTCTGATGAGCATTTATTAAAGTAAACCTGCTAAACCTTGGTTAGAATAGCAAGCTTTTTGCTCTTTTAACTTTTCCAACTACTATTCCCATCTCCCCAGCTCTGAAGTAGCCTTGAAAACCAGCAGCCTTTCAATCGCTGTAGCTGTGAAAACCAGCAGCTCTAGCAACTACTGGGCAGACTGGATATAGGGTTCCCTTAAATAGCCCCATCCTCAGAGAACTGTCACTGTTTAACCTGTCTTGTACCTCCCTAGACCCCATTTATAGGGACTCTTCATGATTTGACCTGATTCACTGCTTGCTCTGCAGGACAAGCCCTACAGTATTTCCAAGACATTTGGCAAACAGAATCATCAGCAACCATTTACCACCACAGGTGCCAAAGGCTGTGATAATGCCTGTGGTACACAAGAGCCTCACCAAAAATTTACAAGAAAGATCTGAGAAACAGGATGCCCATAGGAATCTTTAAAAAGCTCTGACATGTTAGGCTGTGAGACTTATTGACTCAAGGCATCTATGGTAATCTCTGACCAATCATGGACTAACCACAGTGGTAACTGAGCAGAAACTTCAGTGGCTACACAATACAAAGAACGCAGTCTTTACAGAATTAGTCCAAAAAAAAAAGTCAGTTAAAAAAACAAACAGCAACAATAATAAACCCTAAGACTGAAAAAAATCTGATTTCCAGATTTGAAATTTTATATTAGTTAAATGTCAGACTTTCAACAAAAATACAAAATACACAAAGAAACAGGATAGCCTATACACAGGGTTTTTAAAAAAAGAGTCAACAGAAACAGCCATTGAGGGTCCTAGTGGGTGGATATACTAGACTAAGACAGAGAGAGGTATTCTAAGTATGTTCAAAGAACTTAAAGCAAACCATTTGTAAAGAATTAAAGGAAATTATAACAATGTCTCACCAAAGAGAGTGTAAGAGAATTTATAAAAAAGAATCAACTAGAAATTTTGGTTGAAAAAACAATGAATGTTATAAAAAATTCACTATAGGGTCCGGGTGTGGTGGTTCATGCCTGTAATTCCAGTACTTTGGGAGGCCAAGGTTAAAGAACTGTTTGAGGCCAGGAGTTCAAGACCAACCTGGCCAACATAGTGAGTCCCCATCTCTCTTTCTCTCTCTCTCTCTCTCTCTCTCTCTCTCTCTCTCTCTCTCTAAAAAAGCAAAACAGACAAAAAATTCAATATGGGTGGCTGAGGTGGGCAGATCACTTGAGCCCAGGAGTTTGACCAGCCTGGGCAACATGGCAAACCCTGTCTCTACAAAAAATACAAAAGCTAGCTAGGTATGGTGGAGTGTGCTTGTAGTCCCAGCTGCTAGGGAGACTGAGGTAAGAGGACTGCTTCATACCCGAGAGGTTGAGGCTATAATGAGCTGTGATTGTGCCACTGCACCCCAGCCTGGGTGACAGAGCAAGACCATGTCAAAAAAAAAAAAAAAAAATCACTAGATGGGCTCACTGCAGACTTCAGCAGAGGAGCCTCACAGATCTGTAGGATGCCACTAAATGTGCCAATATATACAAAACAGGAAACCCAGAAGAAGAGAAAGATGGCTAAAAACTTAGCAAATTTTATAAAAATTTATAAAATCCCCCCCATCCTTTAAAAAGGGCACATGCCTACGAATGTGCACTACAGCACTATTAATAACAGCAAAAGCAAATTCATGTAATCAGTCTAAATATTCATTAATGACGGATTATATAAAGAAAATGTGGTACATATACTCCATGAAATACTATGCAGCCATAAAAAAGAATGAGATCATGTCTTATATATTTTGCATTTTTCTTGAAAACCTGACATTTAAAATAATATAATATTTCAAATCTGGAAATCAATTTTTTTCCAATCTTGCATCATCAATCTACAATTTTAAGAGGTTCAACAAACTCCAAGTACAATAAACTCAAAGGGATCCACACACCTACATATATCAAAATGAAACTGCTGAAAGCTTAGGGTAAAGTGAAAATCTTAAAAGCAGCAAGAGAAAAATGATTAATCACATAAAAGGAACCTTAATAAGATTAACAGCAGATTTCTCATCAAATAATGGAGACCATAACACAGTAGGATGACATAAAATGCTAAAGGAAAAAGACTGTCAAACAAGAATTTCATATCTATCAAAACATGTTTTGAATGCGAAAGATACACTGAAATTTTTCCAAGAGTAAACAAAATATAGAATGTGCCATTAGCAGACTTTCTTGACAGAAAAATACTAAAAAGAGTCCTTCAGGTAGAAAGAAAAGGACACTAGTGAGTAATTTTAATTCACCCAAAGAAAGACCACCAACAGAGGTAACCATATACACAAATATATTTTTTAAATTAACATATTTTTAACTCTTTTAGTCTTCAATTTTATTTAAAAGACAACAGTATAAGCATTAATTATAAAACAGCATTTATAAGTTTATAATGCATAAAGATATAATTTGTGTGACAATAATAGCATAAACCAGAAGGGAGGAAAAATTTTTATTTTGGAGTTTTCAGTATACTATTAAAATTAAGTTACCATTTACTCTAAATGAATTGTTTCAAGGTAAGATGCTAATTGGAATTCCCCATAACAATCATTAGAAAACAAGTTTTAAAAACTTAGAAAAGAAACTAAGGAACTAAGCTGGTATACTGAAAATATATAATACAAAAGAAGGCAGTAGTAGAGAAATGGAGACGAAAAAAGACATATAGAATACAAATAGCAAACTGGCAGACCTAAGTGGTATTTTTATCAGTAATTACATTAAATGTAAATGGATTATAAACTCTAATCAAAAAGCAAATACTGGTAGAATCAATTAAAAATGATCTAGGTGGAAGAAATAGATCTTAGTATAAAAGACACAAATATAGTTTGAAAATAACAGAGTGAAAAATATGATGCAAACATTAACCAAAAGAAAGATACAGGATTATACTAACATTAAACAAAACAGACTTTAAGACAAATATTGTAACTAGAAAAAAAAGAGATATTAGAAAAATCAATCTATCAGAAAGATAAACAATCACAAATGTAAATGAACCTAACAAAACGGACCTAAAATACATGAAGTAAAAACTGATGGAATTAAAAAAGAGACAATACAACAACAATAATTGGAAATATCAGTATCCTACTTTTAATAATAGATGGAACTATACACAAAGATTCAAGGTAGAATACTTGAACAACACTAAACCAACCAGATCTAACTGACATATATAGCACTTTATCCAACAGTAGAAAACACATTTTTTAAAAATCCACATGGAATACTCTCCACAACAGACCATAGGCTAGGTCATAAAACAAGGCTCTATGATTTTCAAAGGACTGAATGCATACACACTATGTTCTCTGACCACAATGGAATTAAATAAATCAATGGCACAGGGAGACTTAGGATATTCACAAATATGTGAAAATTGAGCAAGATACTCATAAGTAACCAAGTGTCAAAGAAGAAATCATAAGGGAAGGTAAAAATAAATTCAAAAGAATTAAACAAAAATGCAATATGCCAAAACACAGAATACAGCAAAATAAATCCTGAGGTAAATTTAAAGCTGTAAGTGTCTATATAATTTTAAATCAATAACTTTTAACTAGGAAAAAAAAAAACCTTAAATACAAAGGAATTTGTGTTCCTTTACCAATGAATTATTAAATACTAGAGTAAAAATAGAGAATAGAAAACAAATTTAAAAGCC
Source organism: Cebus imitator (assembly GCF_001604975.1). Classification (NCBI taxonomy): domain Eukaryota; kingdom Metazoa; phylum Chordata; class Mammalia; order Primates; family Cebidae; genus Cebus; species Cebus imitator. Next base: position 5,074,046 of record NW_016107478.1, on the reverse strand, counting down.
ACAAGATAGTTCTTTGAAAAGATCTACAAAACTGACAAATCTTTAGCTAAACTAACCAAGAAAAAAACAGAGAAACTCAAATTACAAAATTAGAAATAAAGGAGAGGATATCACTACTTACCAAAATTCTCTTGTTTGTCACATAAAGAAGAAACAACAATAAACAACTGTAAGCCAATAAATTAGATAAATTAAATTGACAAATCTCTAAAAAGAGGCAAACTAGTAACACTAGCTCAAGAAGTCATAGAATATCTGAATAGACCTAGAGCAACTAAGAAGATTAAATTAGTAATTTGTTAACTGCCTAAAAATAAAGCTCAAGGCCAGAAAACTGAACTCCACAAATCATTTAAAGAAGAATTAATACCAATTTTCACAAACTTTCCCAAAACATAAAAGAGCAGGGAAAATTTCTCAACTCACTCTAGATGGCTAGTGATATCAAAACCAGGTGATGACCTCACAAGAACATTACAAACCGATATCCCTTATAATACTGATGGAAAAATCTTCAATGAAATATTTGCAAACTGAATCTGCCAACATATTTTTTAAAAGTATATATTATAAACAACTAGAATTTATCTCAGTAATGCAAGATCAGTTTAACATGCAAAAATCAATGTAATACATCATACTAATATAATAAAATACAAATACTATATGTCATCTCACTGACCCAGAAAAAGCATTTGTCAAAATCCAACACCCTTTTATGATAACAGCAGGCAACAAACTATGAATAGAAGGAAACTTCTTCAGTCTTATAGAGGGCATCTAAAAATGAAAACAACTAACTCACAGCTAATATCATACATAATGGTGAAAAATTCAATGCTTTTCCCCTAAGATCAGAATCAAAAAAATGATATCTGTTCTTGCCACTTTTATTTTAACATTGAACTGACAATTCTAGCCAGTACAATTTGGCAAGAAAAATAAAAAGTATCAGGACTGCAAATAAAGAAGTAAAACCAATTCTATTTGCAGTGGACCTAATATTATATATAGAAAATCCTCAGAAACTTACCAAAAAACTGTGATAACCAATAAACAAATTCAACAAGGCTGAAAGATTCATGATCAATGCACAAAACTCCATTGCATTTCTATATATTAGCAGTTAACAAGTCAAAAAGTGATATTGATAAAAGAATTTTATTTAAAATAACAAAAAGAATGAAACACTTAGGAATACATGTTTAAAAGGTACCAGTCTTGCACACTGAAAACTACAAAATATTGTTGAAAGATACTTAAGATCTAAATAAATGAAATAGTATCCCACATTCATGGAGTAGAAAAATAATACTAAGTGACATCATTTCTAAATTAGTCTACATTAATCTACAGATCAGTAAGCTCTTATCAAAATCTCAGCTGCCTTTTTTTTTTTTTTTTTTGCAAGAATTGACAAGCTGATTTCAGGATTCACATGAAAATGCTAGGGAATCAGAATAACAAAAATAACCTTGAAGAAGAATAAAGTTTGAAAACTTACCCTTTCCATTTCAAAACTACAAAACTACAGTAACCAATAATCAATATATGAGTGTGGTACTAGCATAAGATTAGATATAAAGACCAATAATAGACTATTAAAAGACCACAAATAAACCCTTACATTTGTGGGCAAATGATTTTTTAAACCTTTTAAATTATTAATAGAGGTTATTTTCTGAGCAGTTTTAGGGTTTTGGAAAAATTGAGCAGAAAACACACAGTGTCTTTATATTCCCCTTACCCTCTTCTCACTCTCAGTCTCCTCTATTATTAATATCTTGCATTTGTATGGCAATTTGTTAGAATTGATGAGCCAATGTTGATACACTGTTATTGACTAAAGCCCATAATTTATATTAGGGTTCGCTCTTTTTGTTATACATGCTATGGATTTTCACAAATGTATAATGACGTGTGTACACCATTCCATTAAAGTATCATGGCCAAGTGATTTTTTAACAAGAATACTAAGGCAATTTGATGCAGTAAGAATAGTTTTATCAACTGGTTATTATTGGGACAACTAGTTATCAACACACAAAAGAATAAAGCCAGATGCCTACCTCACACCATATACAAAACAGATCATAGACTACAGGAGCTAAAAAACTTTTTAAATGAAAAACACAGGGCAAATCTTTGTACCTTAGGTTACCCAATCTTTTTTTTTTTTAAGAAACATCACCAAAAAAGGAAATACAACAAAAGGAAAAACAAGTAACTCTGATCTCATCAAAATGTAATACTTAGTGCTGCAAACTATATCATCAAGAAAGTGAAACAACCAACACATAGAATAGAAAAAACAATTGCAAATCATATACCTGACAAGGAACTTATATCTAGAATACATAAAAAAACTTTTTCGACTCAATGATTAAAAAGCATATAGCCTAAGTAAAACATGGGCAAAGGATTTAAGAGACATTTTTTCAAGGAAGATATACAAATGGATAATAAGTACATAAAAGGTGCTCAACAACATTAGTCTATAGAGAAATGCAAATCAAAAACACAATGACATTTCATTTTATATCTACTAGGATAGTTAAAATCAAAAAGATAATAAGTGTTGATAAGGATGTGAAGTTAACCATAGTTACCATATGACCCATAAATACCATTTTTACATATATACTCAAGAAAAATGAAAACATATCTAAATAAAAATTTGTACATAAAAATTCATAGCAACATTATTCATAACAGCTAAAAGGTAGAAACAACCCAAATGTCCACGAACTGGAGAATTAATAAACAAAATGCAGTATATCCACACAATGGGGCATGATTTGGCAATAAAAAGAATAAAGCACTGATACATGCTACAACATGGATGCACCTTGAAAGATTCAGTCACAAAATCCACCAAGTATATGATTACATATTCTAGAAAAACTAGGAAAATCTGTAAACAGCAAGTAGATTAACAGCTGCAAAGAGTAGAACTGAGAGGAACAGAGTGCAAGTTAACTGGTGAAGGGCATGAGATTTCTTTTTAGAGTGATGGCAGTGTTCTAAAGTATAATTAGGTTGATGGTAATACAACTCAGTGAATATACTAAAAACCACTGACTTGTGGGAGACAATCCAAGATGGCTGAATAGGAACAGCTCTGGAGTGCAGTTCTCAGCGAGAACGCAGAGGGTGAGTGATCACTGTATTTCCTAATGAGTTTTTACTACCCACAGACCAGGAGATTTCCAGGCAGAAAAGCACCAAGGGTCTCCAGCATGGCTGTTTCAGCTGGCGCTGTGGGTCTCCACACAAAAACTCACACAAATCTGAGCAGCCGTTTCAATTGGCACCTGACACGCCTGGGAGACAGGGTCACCCATTCAACTTAAAAAAGGGGGCTGAAACAGGGAGCCAGGTGATCTGGCTCAGCGGATACCACCCCCACAAAGACCAGCAATCTGAAAGACTCTGGATTGAGAGTTTCACAGCAAGCGCAGCTGGACCCAGAACAGTCCAGCTCTATGGGGGGAAGGGTGTCCACCATTACCGAGGCAGTCCACCACTACCGAGGCAGTCTGCCATTACCGAGGCAGTCCGCCACTACCGAGGCAGTCCACCACTACCGAGGCAGTCTGCCATTACTGAGGCAGTCCACCATTACTGAGGAAGTCTGCCATTACCGAGGCAATCTGCCATTACTGAGGCAGTCAGCCATTACAGAGGCAGTGCACCATTACTGAGGCAGTTCTAATTATACCTCTATAAACAAAACCACAAAGAAGTTTGCACAGCAGCTGGGCAGAGCCCACAGCAGCTCAGCAACACCTCTGCTGGCAGACTGTGACTAGGCTACCTCTTGCAGAAACCCTACAAGCCAGAAGAGAGAGAGGGCCGATATTCAATATCCTTAAAGAAAAGAACTTTCAATCTAGAATTTCATACCCAGTCAAACTAAGCTTCATAGGCAAAGGAGAAATAAAATCCTTTACAAACAAGCAATTGCTCAGAGATTTCATCACCACCAGGCCTTCCTTAAAAGAACTCCTGAAAGAAGCACTAAATATAGAAAGGAACAACCAGTACCA
>NW_016107478.1:4977089-5069942 GCF_001604975.1 Cebus imitator | reverse complement strand
AAAAAAAAAAAAAAAAAAAAGCTAGTATCAAAATGGCAGGATCAAATTCACACATAACAATATTAACCTTAAATGTAAATGGGCTAAATGCCCCAATCAAAAGATACAGTCTGACAAACTGGATAAAAAGTCAAAACCCATCAGTGTGCTATACCCAAGAAACCCATCTCACATGTAAAGATACATATAGGATCAAAATAAAGGGATGGAGGAAGATTTACCAAGCAAATGCAGAGCAAAAAAAAAGCAGGAGTTGCAATCCTATCTCTGATAAAATAGACTTTAAATCAACAAAGATCAAAAGAGACAAAGAAGGGCATTACATAATGGTAAAAAGAATCAATGCAACAAGAAGAGCTAATGATCCCAAATATATTAAATATATACGCAACCAATACAGGAGCATCCAGATACATAAAGCAAGTTCTTAATGACTTACAAAGAGACTTAGACTCCCACACAACAATAGTGGGAGATTTTAATATCCCACTGTCAATATTAGATCAATGAGACAGAAAAATTAACAAGGATATCCAGGACTTGAACTCAGATCTTGACCAAGCAAACCTAGACATATACAGAACTATCCACTCCAAATCCACAGAATATACATTCTTCTCAGCACCACATAACATTTACTCTAAAACTGACCACATAATTGGAAGTAAATCACTCCTCAACAAATGCAAAAGAATGGAAATCATAACAAACAGTATCTCAGACCACAGTACAATCAAATTAGAACTCAGGATTAATAAACTAACTAGAACCACACAACTTCATGGAAACTGAACAACTGGCTCTTGAATGTTGACTGGCTATCAATGAAATGAAGGCAGAAACAAAGATGTTCTTTGAAACCAATGAGAATGAAGACACAATGTACCAGACTCTCTGGAACACATATAAAGCAGTGTCTACAGGAAAATTTATAGCAATAAATGCCCACATAAAAAGCAAGGAAAGATCTAAAAATCAACACACTATCATCAAAATTGAAAGACCTAGAGTGGCAAGATCAAAAAAACTCAAAAGCTAGCAGAAGACAAGAAATAACTAAGATCAGAACAGAACTGAAGGAGATAGAGACACAAAAAACCCTTCAAAAAAATCAATAAATCCAGGAGCTGGCTTTCTGAAAAGATCAACAAAATAGACAGACCACTAGCCAGATTAATAAAAAAGAAAAGAGAGAAGAATCAAATTGATGCAATAAAAAACAATAAAGGGTATATCACCATAGATTCCACAGAAATACAAACTACCATCAGAGATTACTACAAACAACTCCATGCACATAAATTTATTACTACAAACAACTCTGTGGACTCTCACCCTCCCAACCCTAAACAAGGAAGAAGTCAAAACCCTGAATAGACCAATAACAAGGGCTGAAGTTGAGGCAGCAATTAATAACCTACCAACCAAAAAACATCCAGGTCCAGACAGGTTCACAGCCGAATTCTACCAGACGTACAAAGAGGAGCTGGCACCATTCCTTCTGGAACTATCCCAAACAATACAAAAAGAGGGAATCCTCCCTAACTCATTTTATGAGACCAACATCATTCTGGTACCAAAACCTGGCAGAGACTCAACTAAAAAAGAAACTTTAGGCCAATAACCACGATGAACACAGATGCAAAAATCTTTAATAAGATACTGGCAAACCGATTGCAACAGCACATCAAAAAGCTTATCCATCACGATCAAGTAGGCTTCATCCTAGGGAAGCAAGGCTGGATTAACACACACAGCAAGTCTATAAATGTAATTCAACACATAAACAGAACCAAAGACAAACACCACACGATTATCTCAATAGATGCAGAGAAGCCCTTTGACAAAATTCAACAGACTTTATGCTAAAAACTCTCAATAAACTAGGTATCAACAGAACGAATCTCAAAATAATAAAAGCTCTTTACATCAAACCCACAGCCAATATCATACTGAATGGGCAAAAACTGGAAGCATTCCCCTTGAAATGTGGCACCAGACAAGGATGCTCTCTCTCACCACTCCTATTCAATATAGTATTGGAAGTTCTAGCCAGAGCAATCAGGCAAGAAAAAGAAATAAAGAGTATTCAATTAGGAAAGGAGGAGGTCAAATTGTCTCTATTTGCAGACGACATGATTGTATATTTGGAAGACCCCATTGTCTCAGTCCAAAATCTCCTGAAACTGATAAGCACCTTCAGCAAAGTCAGGATACAAAATCAATGTGCAGAAATCACAAGCATTCCTATACCCCAATAACAGACTTAAAGAAAGCCAAATCCAGAACAAACTGCCATTCACAATTGCTACAAAGAGAATAAAATACCTAGAAATACAATTAACAAAGGATGTAAAGGGCCTCTTCAAGGAGAACTACAAATCACTGCTCAAGGAAATAAGAGAGGATACAAACAGATGGAAAAACATTCCATGCTCATGGTTAGGATGAATCAATACTGTGAAAATGGCCATAGTGCCCAAAGTAATTTATAGATTCAATGCTATCCTCATCAAGCTACCTATGACATTCTTCACAGACTGGAAAAAAATACCTTAAACTTCATATGGAACCAAAAGAGAGCCCACACAGCCAATTCAATTCTAAGCAAAAAGAAGAAAACTGGAGGCATCACGCTACCTGACTTCAAACTACACTACAAGGCTACTGCAACCAAAACATGATAGTGGCACCAAAACAGAGACATAGACCAATGGTACAGAACAGAGGCCTCGGAGGCAACACCACACATCTACAATCATCTGATCTTTGACATCCTGACAAAAACAAGCAACAGGGAAAGGATTCCCTGTTTAATAAATGGTGTTGGGAAAACTGGCTAGTCATGTGCAGAGAGCAGACACTGGACCCCTTCCTGACACCTTACACTAAAATTAACTCCAGATGCATTAAAGACTTAAACGTAAGACCTAACAAGATAAAAACCCTAGAAGAAAACCTAGGCAAAACCACCCAAGACATAGGCATAGGCAAGGACTTCATGACTAAAACACAAAAAGCATTGGCAACAAAAGCCAAAATAGACAAATGGGACCTAATCAAACTTCACAGCTTCTGCACAGCAAAATAAACAATCATTAGAGTGAACCAGCAACCAACAGAATGAGAAAAAATTTTTGCAATCTACCCATCTGACAAAGGGCTGATATCCAGAATCTACAAAGAACTAAAACAGACTTACAAGAAAAAACAAAAGTGGGCAAAAGATATGAACACAAACTTTTCAAAAGAAGACATTTATGCAGCCAACAAACACGTGAAAAAATGCTCATCATCACCGGTCATTAGAGAAACGCAAATCAAAACCACATTGAGATACCATCTCATGCCAGTTAGAATGGCGATCATTATAAAATCTGGAGACAACAGATGCTGGAGAGGATGTGGAGAAATAGGAACACTTTTACACTGTTGGTGGGAGTGCAAATTATTTCAACCATCGTGGATGACAGTGTGGCAATTCCTCAACGACCTAGAAATAGAAATTCCATTTGACCCAGCAATCCTATTACTGGGTATACATCCAAAAGATTAGAAATCGTTCTATTATAAAGACAGATGTACACATATGTGCACTGCAGCACTGTTTACAATAGAAATATCTGGAACCAACCCAAATGCCCATTGATGATAGACTGGACAAGGAAAATGTGTCACATATACCCCATGAAATACAATGCAACCATAAAAAAACAATGAGTTTGTGTCCTTTGTAGGGACATGGATGAATCTGGAAACCATCATTCTCAGCAAACTGACACAAGAATAGAAAATCAAACACCACATGTTCTTACTCATAGGCGGGTGTTTAACAGTGAGAACACATGGACGCAGGGAAGGAAGCATCACACACTGGGGTCTGTTGGGGGGGACTAGGGAAGGGACAGCCGGGGGTAGGGAGTTGGGGAGGGGTAACATGGGGAGAAATGCCAGATATAGGTAACGGGGATGGAGGCAGCAAACCACATTGCCATGTATGTACCTATGCAACAATCCAGCATATTCTGCACATCTACCCCAGAACCTAAAGTGCAATAAAATATATACTTAAAAAAAACAACACTGACCTGTATACTTTAAATAAGTGAAATTATGGTATGAAAATTAAATTTTAATAAAGCTGTCACAAAATTATTATCTATCTATGGTCCTTTATCTCAAGCAATTGACAGTCCAGTTAGAAAATATTCATTGAGACTTATGGCCTTGCCTCTATCATTTCATCTACCATTGTGAAGAAAACTAGAAAAATGGAACAAAGAAGCAAGTCATATTTGCAAGACTATTTTGTGTCAAAAATTTCAATTTGTAGGAAGACAAAACTGTTAGACATCATCACCATCACAGAAAGAGCAAGGATAGTAAAAATCTAAGACAATAACATACTCCTTATCAATTATATTTATGTTTACCTCTTTTTCCTTAAGTAAAGCTTCGTGTTTTTCTTCAAGCCGTTTCATTTCAAATGCTAGTGTGTCTGCCCTTTTGGATTCAGAGGAAAGTTTTACATGAAGATCTTGAACCTAATGTCAGAAACAAAAGGAAGAAAGTCCTTATAAACATATAAATGTATAAATGTCAAAAGTCTTTCAGAATTGAGTAAATGAAAAACTGATTAGGAATAAAATATCTATACTAAAATTGCAGTCTAGTTCTAAATATTTGCAGAAAATAACATGTAGATAAGAATTAACCTAAAATTAAAAATATTCAAATAATAATTTAGCCAAAAAAAAAATTAAAAGTCAGCCTCCTAATGTTATTTGGTAAATAGCAAACAGAATGTTTTAGATTACAGCTCCATTCACTAGGCGTTAACCCTGCTTACCAGAAATACTAATAAACAATAAAATCTCAAAATAAAAAATAATAGCAGAAGGCAGTAAAAAGGTAAAAGACCCAGATAACTCAAACTCAATTATCAATCCTTGAATTAAAATTAAAGAAAGAAATTCATCAGAATAAGTTCGTAGCTTATTATAAGCAATGCATCTTAATTTCTGTACCATTCTTAAGAAATTAAAAGGAATAACAAAGTTAAACTCTTGCATTTTATCAGTTAAAAATTAAGATGTTTCTTACCTGCCTTTTGTATGTTTCTAATTGTGTACGTGCTGCATTTGCTTTTTTTAATTCTTCTTCTAAGCTGACTGTATTATGCATATACATCATGTTGGTTTCCTGTAAAGTTTTCACCTGCTTGCGAAGGTCATTCAGATCTTGTAGTTTCTGACGATATATCTCAACTGTTGACTCCAGTTTATTTGCTTTATCAGAGGTAGCCCTATAATAATAAAGACTAAGCATTACTGTATAAAAACTAGCATATACTCATAATTTTACTCTTCCTGTAAAATGAATCTTCCAAACTATCATGAAAAAGAAAAAAGAAAAATAAATGAGAGTGACTGAGAAGAGGAAATCGAAGAGGAAAATGTGAGAACTATGGAAACAGACTCTGGCCTAAATCCATCTAAAATTCAGCCTTTTTGGTATAAAGCCATCAAAATAAAATGCTTCAAATATGACATACTAAACTATCAAACTGTTTCATATATTAGCACAATGAATTTAAAAATATGATTTTATACATAAAACTAAACTCAGCTGCTCTGCAGTATACAGGTCAACCATGGTTTTGTTCTTAAGTATTTGACATACTGTATTTAGAAAGCTGATTAAATTAAAAACTTGTCAGGCAAAGCACTTCCCTTTGGAGTTGTGCTTACCTGACTTAAATACATAAATAAACCAACAAACAAATAAACCAAATCACTTCACTATCACAAGCAGGCCCAAATCAATGGTTATACAAATTTTGTTTCAAATGAGTGTTTGGAACTACAAAATATAACTAATTAAAAATTAACAAAAAATACAAATCATGTGAACAGACTGTTTACTGGGTAACATTTCATAGGAAAAAAAACATAAATGTTATATTGCCAAATGACAATCCACCCTAATAAAAAGTTAGGATTCTTGCCTATATTTGATTTATAGTTAATCAAATGTCAAAATATGGATTGAGAATATATTCCCTTACACAAAAATGTCACAAAATATAATGATAGGTACAAGGAGGTCAAGTGAAATATATCTATAACTACTCCATTTACAAAATTTAATTAAAGGTCTCATTTGCGGTTTATGGGTTCTAATATGAAAATGTCCTAATAAGAATTGAGTATGTCCTCATAAGAACTGAGTATTATCCATGAACTGCAAGCCCAAACAACAAACATAAAAGAAGTTAAAAATACCAGCCTGGATTAAAAACTGATCAATACTTGATACACAGGAATAATCCTACGAATCCCTGGTTAAAATATGAAATACTCAAATTGACTAAACAATAATTTAGAAATGGCATAATTATATTTTTTAAGACATGCCATACCTAAGAACATCTATTTCATCTTTCAGGGCTCTTGTTTCTTCTGCAAGACTAGTCAATTCATCATTCCTATGCTGGAATTCGATTAGCTGCTTTTCAAGTTCTTCACAGTGAACACGGTAATCATCTTTTGCAGCTTCAAGCCTTGAACAAAAAAAAAAAGTAAGTATTTATAACCTCCATGATTTGTTTTCCTACCAAAACTTGAGCTTAGAAGAAAATATTAAAATTGTTTAAATTCTATATTCAAGAAAGGACAAACTGAAGGAATAAGATACTTTTCAGCTGTTAATTTTGAAACAGACATGAGAAGTAAACTTAACGTTCGCAATTTTTAGTTTCTTTCCTGAAACACTGTACAGCCAGTGCCCGACTTACGACCACGGTCGGGACTGCGGACCGGTCGTAACACGATTTGCTCATAAGTTGAGTAGGCTATATGTACAGTTGAAATGGTGCACGCGGAGATTGTGGTGCTGCCGGAAGCTGCTCCGCCCTGTTGTACGCCCAGCTGGGCAACATTTGCACTGCCAGACGTGGAGCAGTCGTGGCTAGCGATTGTGGTCGTAAAGTTGAATGGTCATAAGTTGCATAGGTGGTAAGTCGATCAATACCTGTATTTAGTTATACCTAGTTCTAGCAAATTTTAATTTCAAAAGATGAGAAATATTTTGTGCATTTTAAAATATACATTGCATGTAAAATGGTAAAATATGAACTGTATAGATTGTGATAAAGACAAATTTAGAAGCTCTAGAGCAACAACAAAAGCAAAAACTAAAATAAGAATACAGCAATTAAAATCAAATATTAAAAAATTATTTGATTAACCCAAAAGAATGCATGACAGATAAAAAGAATACAAGAACAAATGGGACAAATAAAAAATAGCAAATTAATAGATCTAAATACAACCACATCAATAATCGTAATAAAAGATAAATCAATAAAACACAAGGTAGAGACTATCAGAGAGAATAAAAAAGCAAAGTTCAAGAATATGCTAATTATGAAACATTGTACTATAAAGACAGAGAAAAGTAAAGATGAAAAGTAAAATGTCATGCAAGAAGCAAGCAAAGAAAACTGGGTGATTACATTTATTTCAAATAAAGTAAGTTTTAAGACAAAAAGTACTACCAAAAATAAAGAGATATTTCATAATTTTAAAAGAGTTAATTCAGTAGAAAGACATATCATAAATGCGTACACACCTAAAAACCAAGTTTTTTTTTAAATGCCAGCAGCAAAAACTGTTTAAACCAAAATTAGAAATCCACGAATCCATAATCATTGCTGAAAATTTTAACACATCTCCCAATAAATGATAAAACTAAATTATCAGTAAAAATACAGAAGAGATCTGAATGATATTATTAACCAGCTTGATATAACTGACAATTATAGAACATTTAAGCCTAAATTTACAGGGTTCACATTTTTTCAAATGTGTATATAACATTGAACACGATAAAATACATGATGATAAATAAAATACGTATCAATAAATGTCAAAAGTTTGAAATCTCATGGAACATGTTCTCTAGTAATAAAGGTTAATTAAATTAGAACTCAGTCACAATAAGAAATCTAGAAAAGCTTTAAATAGATAATTAACACATTTCTTAATAACATCTGAGTGAAGAAAAAAATCACAATGAAATTTAGAAAATGTTTCAAACTAAACAATAACAAAAAGACAAGGAATCAAATATGGGGGACAACACTAAACCAGTGTCTCTCAGTTTTAAAGGTTTATGTTAGAAAGAAAGAAAGGCTTAAAATCAATGATAAGTTTCAACTTTAAGAGGCCAGAAGAAGAAGAGAAACTTAAATCCAAAGTAAGTATAAAAAAAGAAATCTAAAACTAATAATATAGAAAGCCAATAAAGGGTATTTGAAAAGATTAAAGAAAACTGATGAACCTCTAGCAAGAGTGATCAAGAAAAATGAAAGAAAACCCAAGCAATATTAGGAATGTAAAAGGGTATATCATCACATCTGCCATAGTCAGTATAAGGATAAGAAGCGAATATTACGAACAACTTCATGTCAATAAATTCAACAACTTAAATAAACATATACACTGAATTTTAAGGATAAGAAGAGAGTATCATGAACAACTTCATGTCGATAAATTCAATAACTTAAATAAACATATACACTGAAAAATACAACTTACCAAACTGACACAAGATGAAATAGGAAATCTGAAAAGCCCTATGACCATTAAAGAAATAATTTGTCAGTAAAAACCCACTCGCAAAGAAAACCATAGGCCCAAACTGATTAACTGTATCAAATATTTAAGAAAGAAATAACATTTTTACATAAACTCCTTCAGAAAATAGAGGGAGAGAGAATATGCCTGCTATTCTATGAGACTAGCAGAACTCTGATAACAAATCCTGAACAAAACATTACAAGAGACAAAATTCAGACCAATATCTATTATAAAGACAGTTATAAAAATTCTTTCAAATTATTAACAAACTGAATCTAGTCATATATATATATATAGGATAATAGAATATGAACAAAGTGGTTTATCTCCAGATTGTAGGTTTTTAACATTTAAAAATGAATCACTATATTAAAGGAATGAAAAAGAAAAACTACACCATCTCTTCAAGATGGAGAAAAATCATGTGACAAAAATCAACACCCAATCATGATTAAAAACAACAACAATAACAACAACAACAAACAACTTTTAGCAAGCTGGAAACAGAATTTCCTCAATCTGACAAAAAGCACAAAGAAAGACTCTACTGCTAGCATTATACTTGATGGTTCCTAACTGCACATGATCCCCCTAAGACCAGGAACAAAGCAATGATGGCTGTTCTTGCAACAAAGCAAGGAAAATAAACACAAGACAGAAATAATGAAAGGAAGATGTACAGCTCTATTAACAGATGGATGACTGTAGAATCCATAGCCTCTGTTCCTCTAAAACTCATGTTGAAACCTAATTCCCATTCTGGTGGTATTAAGAAGTAAGGCCTTTTGGGAAGTGACTAAATTATGAGGGCTCTGAACTCATGAATGTGACTAGTGCTCTTATAAAAGCCATTAAAGTGACCTAAAGATGCAGCAAGAGGAAGCGATCTTGGAAGTAGAGAGCAATCCTTCAGACAGACATTGAATTTACCAGTGCCTTGATTTTAGAGTTCCCAGTCTTCAGAACAGTGAGTGGTAGATTTCTATTGTTTATAAATTACTCTGTCTAAAGTATTTTGTTAAAGCAGCAGGAATGAACTAAAGATTTTTTTTTTAATGTAAACACACTACTAGCTAAATAAGTGAATCAAGAAACTGCAAGATATATAAGTTTCAATATATTTAAGGTATGTTTCAAGATATAAGATTGAAGTTTCAATATATAATTGTACATCTATCTACATATTAGCAGCAAATTTTCATAATTCTGAAATTGCATTTACAATAGCATCAAAAACATAAAATACTTGAGTATAAAGGTTGTTAATAGAAACTGACTAGCTGATTCTCAATTTTATAGTAAAATGCTAAACACTTAGAATAGCCAAAACAAATTTTGAAAAGAAAGAACAAAATTGGAATACTTACACTACCAGATCTCAAAAGTTATACTCTAAAACTACAATAATATAGTGTCATATAGGCATGAAGAAATTTACTAAGAGAAATGAAATGAGAGTCCAGAAAAAGCTCCCAATTTTAATGGTTATATCATTTTTCACAATAATGTGAAAATAATGTGGTTTAAAAGAGAATGTCCTCATTCTTAAGAAATATGCACTGAAATACACTGGGGTAAAGAGACATGTGTCCAACTTACTCTCAAATAGCTGAGAAAAAAGTATGCAAATTATGACTATATACAGAGACTGCTAAAGCAAATGGAGAGACTGTAAAATAATTGTTGAATCTGAGTAAAAGGAATAAACAAGTTTCTTGTAGTATTCCTGTAACTTTTTGTTGTTGTTGTTAAATTTTGTTTTTATTTCCATTTAAGGCAAATACATATTTTATACACACACACACACACACACACACACACACACACATGCATATATTATATATTAATATATCAAAATAATATAGTAATATATCAACATAATACACTAACATATATTAGTAATTTGTATATTAATATATTATATTGATATATCAATATATTATATGTTAATATGTTATATATATTATATATGTATGGAACTACCTTGGCCATCATTATGTTGATAAATTCTTTTTCCCTTAAAGTAACAAGAAAACGTGGGCCAAAAACTTTTGCTTTTGGAATTTGTTGTAGAAAAATAATCTCTCCTTCACTTCTTTTTTTTTATTGTACTTTGGGCTCTGGGGTACATGTGCACATCCTGCATCCTGCAGGATTGTTGCATAGGTACATACATGGCATGGTGGTTTGCTGTCTCCATCCCCCACCATGTCCCCAGCAGTAACTTTGTGAGTTTGAAGTTATATCAAAAATAAGAAAAAAAATATATGCATAGTACAATTAGAGTGCCTGTCCTCAAGGTCTTCTAGTTTAAGGCTCAGTGGTAAGCACACAAAAGATAATCAATTTTTGTTAAAGGTAAGTATTCATGACTTTATTAAAGAAATATACAAGTTAAAATGAAAAGCATCTACTTAGCTTATGATTTATATTTTTTCCATTTATTATAGGGTTACCTATCTTATGTGAGAAACTCCCCATTCTTCCCAGGTTTCAGCAATCACTCCCTGTAACTCTTATTGGCTTTCCTATGGCCTTGATTTGGTCCTTAATGCACATTTAAATTGTTTTGTTTTTATGTATATCTCCCACTTCCTAACTGGATCATAAGCCCTGTGAGAGCAGGAACCACTTATACCATTTGGTATTTTCAGGAGCTTAGAGCTTAATCAATATCCTAAAAATGCTTAACAATGCTTAATAATTAGTTGTTGATATTATAATTTTTTGCTACTAGTATAATAGAACTCCATAAAATGATTTCTATTAAAAATGCTACCTGAAGTTTTCTTCCTGTAATTGTTCTAGTTGTAACTGTGCATGAAAATACTTTTTTGCAACCACTGTGCTTGGATCATCAAAAGAGCCATCCAACTGGTCAAGTTTTTCATTCATCATCTCATTTTCAGAAACTAGTGAATTCTTTTCATCTTGCAGTGAAGTCACCTAAGAAACAAATACACATACATAAGCACCAGCAGAAAAAACAAACAAAAACTCTTAATAAAAACTCTTAATAAAGTCTGGAATTCTGAATTCTAAATCTGACAAAGCCATTAATTAGCTTGGTCTGTCATACTAGATGAGTTCTAAAGATCCTTCTGAATATAGAATTCACAGTCTAGGAGATTTAAGTCAAACAAAAGAAATCAAATCAATACACATATGGAGAAAATAGAGTAAATATATCTTTAAAATGCTATGCCTGCCTTTGTTTGGGGAAGAAAATATATAAGTCTCTAAAATTTGATGCACAAATGAAACTTCAAAAAATTAATTTGTCCCCCCTTTTAGGTATAAACTAATTTTTAGAATGCTGTTACCTACTTAGCCAAAATATACACAAATATGTTCAAAGTTATCATGATAGGTACAGATTATAAAATTATTAGTCACACAACACATATTCAAGAAATAAGCACATTTGGTTAATGAATCAATAACAAAAAGCTGTTTCCATTTGCACATTGAAACTGCTTATGATTTAAAATGGATAAAAACATCTTAGTATAGAACCACATCAACATCAGTACCTGGAGAAATTTTTTTGTATTCATACTTTTAAAACACGCATGATTTTCTCTCCTGGTTCTACTTCTTTTCCATTTAAAAACACCTTTAAAAATGTATAGCTAAGGCTGTGTCTTTTCATAAGAACAGAAGTTTTACATATGATTAAGAATTAGTTTGAAAAACCTATTCTGATTTCCAATATATTACTGGACAAGTTTGCTATCCATATTTTCAAAACATGTAATTCAACCCAGTTATGTAAATATGACTACATGTTGACACAAAGAGCTAACAGGAAATTAACATCAAGTGACTGCCTTGAACACAGTGCTCAGGCAAGTTACAAACACTGTCTTCTAAATGAAAAATATGAAGTCTGGGAAACTGTCCCTGGGCAGACAATATAAAGAAATAACTTTCTGTTCCCAAATTCAATGCACGCACCCATGCCTATTATGTAAGCTGTTTAGTGACTACTATTACCTGTTATGCATAATAATTCTAAGTGATTCAGATACAAAAAAGAATAAGAGTTTCTGCCCTTAAGACCCTTAGGGTAGAAACATAAACAATTATGTAAAATATGTTGAAAGTGCTTTGATAGAAGCACACTATAGGGTAAAGGTAGGGCACAAAGAAAGGAATATCTCATTCTAGCTTGAGTGTAGGGGCTATCATAAAATGATTGACAGAGGAGAAACAACACCCTCAGTCATCAAAACAGGGTAGGACTCCTCTAAAAAGAAACAGGACCAAGGGCAAATTTTAGTTTTTAACATCTGGTGAATAACCAATCGTGTTCCTATCCATATGCTTCGGCATGGCTCCAGAGCCATCTCTGGTACAGACATGAGCAAGGGGGATGCAAGACAGGGACATTCCTTGTTCCCACCCTAGAAGCAGGACTTGGAGCATGGGGTGGGGGTTCAAGGCAACTCCTTCAACAAGCTCTCATGGCGATAAGTTCAATCTGCACCTGCCTCTGTCTCTGTTTAGAATTTCTGCACTTTTCACCTAAAACCAGATCACATACTCTTCATTTTTTGTTACTAACACATAAATCTTTTAATGTAGAATTTTGTGTTCTTTATTGAATAAGAATTTCTCAGAAAACTGTACCTAGATCCTACAAGAGAATGGTAATAGCTCAATAGCTCAATCTTATATTCTTCCTATGAAGTACTTTACAGGGTGAATATTATCCTATTTAAAAATAACACATTTCAGGTACTTTGCATGTGTTTAAAAGTGTATGTTACAATGTGTAGTTAGGAAAGTTGAAAAGGAGAACAGAATAAATTTCCCCTACCTGAGATGCTTACTTCATTCAAGTACAGATGACTGGTTTTTACAGAGGAAATTAGAAGATCTAAATTCTAGTGCTCCCACTGCCCTAAGTGGCTAGTCATCCTAACCAAGTCTTTACCTTTTCCCCATTTGCAAACTCTTGAGGGTTAGAAGCATTATACAGCCCTGTCAATTTAGATATTTACTTCCTCTAGCAAGGCTATTGCTACCACATCTTTGCTCCTTGCCCTTACACTTTTCAGAGAATCAACTACATATTTAGCTCATTATTTAAACAACAAAAAAAGTCATTTACATATAGCATATTATGAAGGTACACTTAACCTTCTGTACACCTTTTTCTAGACTTATTGCATAATATACACATTTGGATTTTGATGTAATGGTAACAACATATGCAAACAATATACATAACACTTCTGTGCCAGGCTCTAAGCGCTCATGATCCCAGTGACCACTCTGGGTGGTACATGCTATCATCATTCCATTTCTCAAAAGAGAAAACTGAAGTACAGAGTAACTGCAATGTGCCTGAGAGCATATAACCAACTAGTAACATGACCAGGTTCTGAATGTAGGTAGCCTGGTTTGAAAATCTACCCTCTTAACCACTAATTATTGTTGCTCATGCCAAGTTCATTTTAAAATACATGTGCATATGAACCCAAGATTATATACATACATGTTCATATATGCATACATGTTAGCAAAAACTTGGCATGAGAGACTACATACATACATATAAACATATGCTTGAATTTATTGGGGGGGGTAGTGTCAGGTACCACTTAATGCTTCCATAAATTCCCTCTATTTAATATTTACATACACAATATGAAGGAAAAATGTTAATTTTCCCATTTTACAAAAATGAAAACTGAGTCTTTATCTAAATAGTTGAAATTCTACAATTAGTAATTTTGTCAAAGAAAGTTAAGCCAGCAAATTTCAACTATCAGAGAAAAAATAATTATGAAATTAATGCTTGAATATTTAAGCCTGTAAGAAATCCTTTTAATATTCCCTCCATGAAGTGAAACCTAATTTACAAAACATACCACCAGCTAATGAATTACAATAAAAAACCTATGCAAACTTTAAGTTTTCCTCAGCTCAGGGTTTTTCCCATACCTGCATATCCAATTCTTCACATCTTTGCCTCAGCTCTTCCTTTTCTGCTAGTGCTTCCCGAAGTTCTTCCAAGGCTCTTTTAAGCTGAAATATAAAGTGTCCCAAATCTTAGTAAATTGCATTTGGACACAAATAGAAAAATATACTCTTCTCTTAACACACATATACACTGATAGGGGAAATAATTTTTTAAATTTACCTATTAACAAATGAGTCTTAATTTGTTCTCTTTGTGTGAATTATATTTACATGGCCTCATTTACATTGAAGGCTATGGTCCCACAGAGGCAATTTTATGTTAATCCCTGTAAAATATTTTTACAAGTATTAGAGGAGGCATTGTTTAGTTTTATTACAGAAAAAAAATTTAGAAAAAAACACAGCACGTTTGCATTTAAATAAATTATTTCTTTAAACATGCCCTCTTGAACTACTTCTTGAGATGACTGGTTACACTCATAAAAACAGAAATGTCTAAAAATATAACAGAAAAAATACTTAATGCATTTGCCTCTCCTCTTATCATTTACCCTATAACCCAGATAGGGTTATAAATGGGAGAAGAGTGTCCTTTCCCCTTGTAATACAGTCCTAAAAAAGAACCAGGGAAAGGAGTCTTGAGCATAGGGCCTTTGTGCTGTTTCTTCAATAACAAGTGAGAGAATAGCAACAGGGAAAAAAATTACATTCTTAGGTACATTAAAACTTAGCAGAGTTTCTTTTTAATTGTCCTCTATTTCACTGTATAGCCATACAGCGTGGGCCAAATACACATTACCCGTGTCAGAAGGAATGTTCAATGCCACTCAACTCTTTCAACATGATCACAAAAATCTCTGGAGACCAATACCACTTCCATTCAATTGGGATGTTACAGAAGAATAAACTTAATTTCATGGAAGAAAATATCCTTGTATATGTTCTCTTTGTAAGCTTTATGAGAGTAATTGGCAAAAAAAAAATAACATTGCTTTCAACATTTTTCTTCCATACTAAAATACTCACCTGTTGCTCCAATTCTCCAACAGCATCATTTGCAGGAGAGCTCAATACTTCTTTACTCATCAACTAGGAAATTAAAATAGTAAAATTAAGTATAATAATGTGATATTTATGAAGTAAAATACGTTTTCTTGAAAGGACAGTAAAATGGTTTATATTTGGCTTTTCCTTGTTTGAGGGTCCTTAGAACACTATTCAAATAAAAACTTTACTAGAGGTTTAATTTAATAACACAAATTGAAGCGTATTAGTGAGGACCCTATAAGTGAACTGTGATTTAAATACATATATTCGAAATACTTGTGTACTCAAAAATTTCAATACAAGTTCTAAAAGACATATTACTGATGAAGAGTGAACATATTAAATAATTTTTAAGTGATTCATACACATTATAACTTACTACTTTTTAAATGCAGCCTTTTTGAGAAGTCATTTTAAAAGCAGGAATTACAATTATATGAAAAAAAAGATGCTGTAAAATAACTCTTTGAGATGAAAGGCAGATTTATTTATGTATAGGGATGCTCTGAATCCAAACCAACAAGGTAAACTCAGGGAATACAGACTATCAACATCCTGTATGATGTTGCCCTCCAAGTCATGTCCCTTCCAAATGCTGCTTTTCCTAAGGTTACCTCTGCACTTCACCTCAGCCTTAGGCTGATATTAAGAATCAACACGGCACCACATTTAATTCTGAATCCTTCCTGGCTCCACTTAGATAACCAGACTAGCTTTAATCCAACTTAACCTGGCCCTGAAACCTAAGTACCACTATATTTGCTCACAGATCTAACATTTTGAAAATGCATATGGTGAAAATGAAAATTTCAAGAAAGACTGTTATAACTGGCTGAAAGAAAAGAAAAATGAAAAATTCCTGTCTGGTCAGAGACTGTTTATCCTGCATTTCCTGCTTAGTTGAATTTATTTAAAGGAAGGGTGCCAATCCTCTGGGCCACAGACCGGTACCAGTTTGTGGCCTGCTAAAAAGGGGGCTGCGCTGAAGGAGGTGAGCAGCAGGCAAGAGAGCATTATCACCTGGACTCCACCTCCTGTCAAATCAGTGGCAGCATTAGATTCTCATAGGAGCACAAACACTACTGTGAACACTTCTTATGAGAATCTAATGTCTGATTATCTAAGGTGGAACAGTTTTATCCTAAAACCATTTCTCCCCACTACCCCCAGTCTGTGAAAAAATCGTCTTCCACAAAACTGGTCCCTGGTGCCGAAAAGGTTGGGGACCACTGAATTAAAGGAACTTCACAATACTAATTTATTAACCAGCTTTTAAAATGAAGAGGCACTAAAATTGAGCTTAAAGGACTTTTTTTTTTAATTGCATAAAGACCTTTTAAAATATTCTTTTTTGGGAAAAAAGGAAGACCCACTAGCTAAGGGCAAGTAGGCCCACAATAAAGAGCAAGTTCATTAAAAGAAAACCATAAAGTATGGAAAGTTTTATATAATTTAGTTTAGGATTTTTATACTCATAGGAACATGATATAATTTACCTCTTGAATAGCAGTCATGACCACATGTTGAACGGACTCTTCCAGTGTCATTATATTTTGAATATGTTCTGTGATTTAAAAAAAAATCAAATCTGAAAAAAAATCTATTCTTTACACATGGTACCTTAGCCATCAAATTAAGAGAATATAAAAATTCATTTACCCACAGATAATCCTTTATGTAAATATATTATTTGTCCACAAGTATGTCTTCCTTCCTCACCAAGATAAACTGAGTAATGTTAACCAAATGAGTGTATTCTTTCAGGATTGAGATTGTTGCAGTATCTTGAAATCATTTTGAAAATCAATTCACATGGCAAAAGTACAAACGTGTAAAAGCTTTTATAAAGTTACGTATATAGGAATAGAATTCCTTTTAAAAATGGGACAAAATTGTTCAATAATGCTTAGAAGTAAATTATGGAAATATTACATATAATATTAAAATTTGTAAGATACAACAAAATAATCATTTTGAGGCAAAATCAGCACTTAACATGTCTATTACAGCTTAGAATAGGAACAGTTGATTAATTCACAAGAAAAACGAATGACATAAGAGAGGACAACAAAATTAAACAGCAAAACAAAATAGAATCAAAGCTGAAAGTTTGCTCTTTGAAAAAGATAATAAAACTTTCAAACCTGGTAAGATTAATAAAGCAAAAATAAGTTACAAATAACCAGTAATTAAAATATTAACAAAGCATTAATCAATGAAAAAATAAAAAGAATCACAATTACAACAAAAAATTACTAGATTTATAAATAAATTGCTATTTGTCAATTTATGATTAAATATTTAGATAAGTGCTAACCTTCTAAGAGCAAATGTCCCTGCTTTTATGAAAAACCCATTATACAGATCTTTAATATTATGTATAAGTGAGAAAGAAAAGTCTATAGAGAAATACTGGCTTGTCCTAGAAAAAAAGCTTCCAGTAGATAGTAGAGATGGACTAATAAAAATTCTCTGACACCCAGTCGCTGTCCTTTCATAATTGATAAACTACAATTAATTTCATGTATTTTATTTTTCTCCTTTCAGAGTTTATTATCAAATTTATCCCAACTTATATCCTTTCTTCATTAGTTAGACAATGTTGAATGTTTCCAAGGCCTTGGCTGGAAGTATTTTACATTTTGCAAACTTAAGCACTCAACATTATTCTTTCATAAAGGTGGTGTACTAAGAACAAGTTTGGATGAATCACATAAAAAGAAAAATCAGCATCAAAAGTCTAACCACCCAGACAGATTCAAGCCCTCAAGGGAAGGAGGTCTGGGCCTGTTCATTTCATCATTTATCATTACATGCAATCAAATATGATCCTTTTGTACTCAGCAAAGTATGGATCACTGTGTTTAGATATACCAATGCAATGCACCAATTCCATTTATATCATTAGACTACTTATCTGGAGCATATATTGGACAGATATGCTTCTAAAAAGAGAAGACAATTGGCTTAAGAAACCTGAATTCTAAATTAGTAACTGAATATTTATTTATGAAAACTGAATCCACATAAGGTTCTTACATGTAAAATAGACATAATGCGTCAGATGAATAAGTACAATTTTTACTGACTAGCCACTAAATCTTAATATACTGGATATATTAAACTACTTAAACTAAAATATGTTTAATTTAGCCACTGAATATGAATATCAAAATCCAGGTACAAATAGGACACTCAAGGTATGCCACTTTTCAATAACAGAGTTGGGCTAGAATTCAGATCTTCTGGTTTACCTCTCAGGGTGCTTTCTGCCAAGCTTTATTACTACATTTTAATGCTAGCTTGTATAGCAATGTAGATTGTTTCTAGAAAGTAGAAATCCTCAAATGATTGAAATTCACTTACCTTGCTTCTTTTCACAGTTGATCGCACAACCTAAAATAAGCTGGAGCAACCTCCCAAGCTCCACTGGATCTGAACATTCGGTTATTTGGTTTAAATCAGGTATAAGTGCTTCTGAAATCTGCTGCCCCAAAAACTACAATATTAAAATAAATTAGATCACTCATTTATGTTGGCTACAAAGAATTTGCTAAATTTAATATTATTACAGTTAAAACATAGATTCATGAAACAACTCAGATAAAATAACAAATGACAATCAATAATTATTGATTAAAACCAGTTAGCAATGTTCAGGCAACATCCCAAAATTTCTGAGTAACCAACCAAAAGCACTATATTTCCTTTTGGTTTCACACCAAATATCCTTTGATTCCACTGTTAGAGAGAATAATTTAATTTAAAAAGCACTTGGCCTAGTCTACTATGATAAAACTTATGCCTGTCCATTAAATAATAAGCTTATGTTAAGCCAAAGAATATTCAGAATATTTTGATATATAATCAATTAACAGAGAAATGCAATGTAAACCACTGCACTTTTACAAATGAACAACAAATCTAATGAATTAATTTTTTTCCTGGTCTTATCTTTCTTTTTTATTTTTTAGCTGATTAAAAAGGTTCTTGACATTACAACAGTGTCAAAATCAGTTTTAGGTATTTAATAAATTGAAATATTTGGAGAGTATTAAAACATTTTTGGAAGAAATTACAAATTTAATTGTGTGACGACTTTAAAAAAAATAGAAACAAAAATTCTTTAATAGAAAAGTCATTCAAAAGCTGCCAATCATTAAGCAATAAATTCTCTTATATCAAAAACCCTACTAGAGAACTTGTTATGATACTGAATAAGAAAAAACAAACTACTTGATTAATGTACTATCTAGGATGGCTTTATAATAATACTTTCACTTCTCATTTTTTCCAATTTACGTGTATGAGCATAATATCAGTTATGTCTTTGCTATTGTTTACACTGGGGAGAAACGTAAAAATAATGCTTTAAATAGAAAATTTAATTAATTATAAAGTCTACTTCATAGTATTGGACAAAATCAAATCATATTAAAGATAAAGCTAATTCTACCTCAAAATAATCAGTTTAGAGAGTATCAATACCTAAGCAATGTTATCTCACAAATCAATATACCTAAGCTTAACCTTGCTTATTTTCACAAATAAGTGTCCTATAAAAATAGCAATAAAACATTTTCCAATTATGACTTACAGTCCAGTAAAATATTATAAACAAAAAACCAAGTGATTTTTCAATCTCAAAGTAATTATCATATAGCATTTTGCATTTAAACAAAGTCAGATGTTTTTCATACCTCATAATAGCTCATAATTCCTTGAAGGACCTTCTTTAAATTACTAGCCTAATGTGAAAAAAAAGAGAGACTCTTATTTTAGATTAATAATGAAAGAAAAGTTATACCATCATGAAAGACAATAAAAACTTTCCCCTAAATAAAAAGGACAACAAAAACATTATAATAGAGGTCTAGAAATATAAACACATGATACTTTTTAACCATCAGAGCTTTAATCAATAGTTAGTTAAGTAGGGTGATTATATTTAAAATGGGCCACAATGAACTCAAGGGCCCACTTTAAAAATGTATATATGGGCATGTCCACCTTCAGTCATGAGCAAATTAACTGGGTTTTGATTTTCTCTCCTGTCACTAATAACTAGAAAACAAGACAAAATACATTAAACAATTGTTTTCAAGCTTTAGACAAGTAGTACAGAACTCTGCTTTCTGAAGGAAGGAAAACAGAAAATGAGCCCTATACAAGTTAGTACAAGCTTTGGGTCTTAAGGCAATTTTCAGACTATGGCAGAGGGAGGTGAAAACCAAACCAAGCCTGATGTTCTCAATGACTGAAGAGATAGACATCAGAAGTTCAGGAAGGCCTGGGCAGTTCGAATTTGCAGGGCAGACAAATGCAAAGATGGGAGCTATGGAAAGAGTGAGCTCTGGAGATTTGTGTAAAATGGTTCCTTTGACTCTTTGGCTAAATACCAGCTTGTATGTGGATGGGTCAAACTCAATTTTCTTTCCAAAGAAATAACAATCCAGGGAACTATAAGCCGAACCATTCCCAAAGACTATACAAGCCAAAAAATTTTTGAAATTCTTACTAGCCAGAATGAAAATGCTATGGTACAGTACATGCACAAAGCATTCACTAAAGACTCCATAAAGGTCACAGCTTAGTAATGGGTCCAACTTAGTCCTAAAGAAAAGAGTATTTCAGATATGTCCCCTACCACAGCCAAAAACAGGCTTTAAAGGATCAAACTGATTCCAAGTACCTAAACTACTTGGAAGAGCAAAATATAGCACTCCTCAAAAGAATATACTTAAAAATCAGTACTCAATAATAAATTTCATAATGTCTAGCATCCAATTAAAAAATTACTACACATATGAAGAAGCAGGAAAATGGGGACCAAAATTAGAAGAATACTCATTCAATACATATGGGTTCAGAAATGAAAGAGAATTGAGAGACAATGTTAAAACTTCTAGTTTAAAGGCGTTCAAGGATTTGAACAAAAACATGGACATAAGAAATAGGTTTTTTCAAAATAAAGAATCAAATAGAGTGTCAAACTGGATAAAAATGCAAGACCCAACTATTAGGTGCCTACATGAAACACGTTCAATGTAAAGACATAGGCAGATTAAAGGAATGAAAAAATAAATACTAATAAAAATATAATCATAAAAATCTGTAGTGGCTATATTAATATCATATAAATTTTATTTCAAATCAAGGAATATTACCAGGGATAAAGAAAAGCATTTCATAATAAGTGAATTCATTCAAGAAATATAGTGTGTAATAAACTTAAAAACAAAAATAAAAAAAAAAGAAAAAAAAATGAAAAAAAAAAAAAAAAGAAATGCAAAGGAGAAATCAACAATGTCGAAATTGTCATTAGAGATTTAAGGACTCTCTACAGAGTCCGTACTATACTATACACATAGTATAATCACAGTATAATAAGACAGAATATCATTAAAGATGTAAAAAAAATACCACTATCAACAAATTTGACAAAATCTATATTTATATAACAACTGTAGAATGCATGCTGTTTTCATGTACACATGGAACATTCACCAAGACAGACCATATGTTCAGTTATAAAATGAGACTCAATAAATGTAAAATAATTTCTCAATGAAGAGTATGTTCCCAATAAATAAAAGAAAGGCAACTGGAAAAGCCTCAAATATTTTGAATTTAAATTACCGACTTATAATTTACTCATAGATCCAAGGAGAAAACACAAGGGAAATTACCAAATATTTTGAACTGAATGAAAATAAAATCACAGTATATCAAAATATACGGGATGTGGCTAAGATGGTGCTTAATATTAGGGGGGAAGAAGGTCTAAAGTTAATTATTTAAGCTTCCACCTTAAGAAGCAAGAAAAAGAAGAACAGAATAAATGAAAGGAAATAATAAAATCAGAGAGAAAAATCAATGGAGTAGAAAATGTAAACTAATTCTTTAAAAAATAAATAAGTAAAATTGAAAAACATCTAGCCAGACTTATCAAAGAAAATAAATTCAAAAGACACAAATTACCAATAGCAGGAAAAGAAAAGGAAACATTAAAGATCAGTTATTAGCATATTATTAGCACAGTAATTCAGTTAAGAACTGTATATCATCAAATCATACAACCTATATGAAACAAATGTCCTTGAAGACATAACAAAACTAACTGAAAAACAGAAAATCAG
The DNA here is from genome assembly GCF_001604975.1 of Cebus imitator. Lineage (NCBI taxonomy): Eukaryota > Metazoa > Chordata > Mammalia > Primates > Cebidae > Cebus > Cebus imitator. The sequence goes on along the minus strand of NW_016107478.1, from coordinate 5,047,183 downwards.
TTTGGCAGTTTCTTATAAGGTTAAGCACATACTTACACAAGTTAGCAATTCCACCCAGAAATTCACCCAAGAGAATTAAATATGCAACTATGCAAAAATTCATGTATGAATGTTTATAGCTACTGTATTCACAATAGTCAAAAATAATAAAAATTCAAACATCCATCAACAAGTGAATGGCTAAACAAACCATAATATATCAGTCTAATGAAATACTACTTAGCAAAAAAAGAACTACTAATGCAGGCAACATGGATGAGACTCAAAAATTAAATTGAGTGAATGAAGTTAGACAAAAGAGTACACATTATATGATTCAATTTACACATAATTCCAGAAATGAACTCTCCATAGTGACATTAGACAGATCTATGGCTACGTAGGGCCAGAATGATGGTAGGGATTAACTGAAAATGGGCCTGAAGTGCATATTTTTGGTTAGTGGGAATATTTTCTATTTCATTATGATGGTAGTTACATGAAAGAATACATGTTTTAAAACTCAAACTGTACACAATAAACAGTCCTATATGTTAATTTGAAAAAAAAGATTTGCATGAGCTTAGTGCTAATTTTAGAAGCACTGTTTGAATCAAGTACTTCTCCCATTCATTCTGCATACCTTTATTCTCCAGTTGTCCCCAACATCCTCTTTAATTCGGCTTAACCAAGATTCATTGAACCAAGCTACATCACTGAAAGAACAACAGGTAAAATACTAAAGATGAAAATGTTTTTATTACATAAAAAACATAAATAGAGCCAACAGAGAAAGTTACTTTATGTCTTAAAGCCTATCCTTAATAACAATACTTAATATTACTTATATAGTAATAATTTATCATATTAAGTTATTTAAGTCATTCACACCTTCAATTTAACAAATATTTACTAAATATTTAATAGTAGGCACCCTGCTACCAGAAAACAGAAAAGTCTCAACTCTGAATAGGTGAAAGACCAATATTATAATGAGTGTCTACTCTGTATCAAGCACTGTGCTTGATGTTTTTCCAAGTTATTTCATTTAAATATCATGGTAACTTGGCAAAGACTCCATTATTATATCCAGTCTTACTATTCAGGGAATTGAGGACGAGAGAGTCTAAGTAATTTGCCCTGAGTCATACTATTAACAGTACATGGCAAAGCCCAAAATAAATCTGTTCGATTGAGTAGAATTAAGCAGAATGAGTTTAAATGAGAAGTCTACAAAGACAAGTTTAGTTTTAATGAAAAGCAAAGTCCTATATTGATACTGGTATGGCCAAGACAAAGAATTGCTATGCTAAATTTTAGTGTATTTAATAAGGATTTGAAGAACAACATTTGACTATATATAGTGAACTACGCTAATAGACTATTTTCTAAACAAATATCTAGATGCTTTATCTGAGTAAGGAATTGAACAAGATTAATATGATAATAATTTACCATTTTGGCACTTAGAAAAGTAGCTAATAAAGAAGAAAAATAAAAAGCACAAATAATTACACTCAAAGGAGAATGTGATAAATGTTCTAAGGGTAAAACAACTTCAAAATCACAGAATGTTAGTGCTGGAAGAGGTCTTAAAGGTCTCATCTAAATTCTTACTTTACAGGTATGCCAACTAAAACAGGGGAAAAATTAAAGAGCTTCTTTTCCAAGGTTATAACTTGAAATAAAGAATCCAAAACTGAAACTAGAACACAGTGCCTAGCTTTTTAGAAATCTTTCTGCTCATATGTTCTAAAAACAGAAGACAACACTTCTGGCTATGATAACCAAAAAAAATGGCTTCACCATTTTCAATTCATTTATTTGGAATTTGTAATCATTTTATTTTTTTATTCATGATGAACACATAATAATTGTATATAACCATTTTCTTTTGAGCAGATTAATGTTAATTGTGCTCAACTTTTCCCCAGATGCTAAGGCTGCAACTACCAAAACAATGTATCTAAACGTAAATGCTATACTGCCAACCAGGTATTTACTTGAAATGATTGAATGAATTGAGTTAATGAGTCAAAACTGTCCAATTCACTTTCTTTTTATATCAGATTAATAAAAAGTCCTAACCAAAAGAAGTATGCCAGGTGTGATGGTTAATGTTATGTGTCAACTTAGCTAGCCCACAGTAACCAGATATTTGGTAAAATCCATCTGGATGTTGCTGGGAAGGTATTTTCTAGATGAGATTAACATTTTAATCAGTAGACTTTGAATAATGCAAACCACCCTCCATTATGTGGGTGGGTCTCATCCAGTCAGTTGAAGGCCTTAAGAAAAAGGCTGACCCCCAACAAAGAAAGAGCAAATTGTCCCAGCAGATGGCCTTCCAAATTTAGCTGCTCTTCTTTGAGTCTCTAGCCTGCTGGCCTACCCTGCAGAGTTTAGACTTGTCATCTCCCACAATCACATGAGCCATTTCCTTAAAAAAAATTGGTGTGTGCACGTGTGTATATTCAGGCACAGATTATACACACACTGACCTTCTCTACTGGTTCTTTTTCTCTGGAGCCCCTTGACTACTACCCCAGTCTTCTAACTGACCTTAAAAAGATCCAAGTATATGATTCTATGCTATAATTATCTTTAGAAATTGGATCTAGATATAATCGATTTTTCTCTAGTATTTCCAAGATAATTCCTTTTGTCTTTACATTTCTCATCTTCCCTTCTACCTCAAATCAACTTTAGCCCAGAGAAATACTTTCTTAGTAAAAATATATCTCCTATTTTCCTATACACAAATTCACCCTTCTCAAACAATTATAATGGCAGCCAACCTTTTCTACTATTAATCTTGATCTCCAACCTCAGAAATCACAGGACATCTTTTTTTTTCTTTTGTGTCGCAACCTCATATAGAGTCTTGGTTCCCAATAATTAGCTCCTTTTCTTATATTTCCCAGAACTTCAATAACACTCAAGGGATATCAAATAAGAAATGGGACACAGGACTAATGAACCAAAATATGGTCCAATTATTTTCTAATAAAACTAAATAAGAATTACTACATTTTAACTCTATCCAAGGTATTTATCTACAACAATTTTACCAACTGAATTCAGGCAGTAAGTAATACCTACTAGTTACTACAAACAATATTATTGTGTCACTTCAATGTACACCCAGAGCCTATTCTTCTTGAAATATCCAAAAATCTTCTCTATTAATCCATCAAACTGCGATCTATATTTTCAACAGTTGTGTATAAAGTACAGATAGATGTCCATATAAGTATGTCTATGGATAAATGTCCACAGATAGATGTCCGTACTTATATGGACATTTTACTGATACTCCAAAGTAAAAACTTATAGAGATATCTATCTATACTTTATACACAACTGACTTTCATTTTATTAATACTCCAAAGTAAAAATCTATTGGAATGGTTTCAATACATTTCAATGATTACAGCTGGTTGAGAGCACTGAACTTGGAGTAAGACCAAACTGATGCAAATCCTAGCTTTGCTATTTATTCATTATTTAACTTCAGAAAGCAATTTCAACTTCTTATACCTCTGTCCTCTTCTATAAATTCAAGGTAAAAATAACACCTACTTCACTAGACTAGTAAAATTTAAATGAAATAATGTCAAATGAGGTCTACAATGATGCCTTTATTTAGTAAATACTCAGATGTTGGCTATCATGGTTTATATGTTAAATGCTCAAATATCTGCTAAACAAATAAACAAATAAATGCATGATGGTTAAGGTCTCTGACTATCCTACATTTTCTGTCTCATTCTTCTCCCTCTTACAAAAAAAAAGTTTAGTCAAAGACAATAGGAACAGAGAGGTTAACTGGTGCTTAAAGTGACAAGGCTAAGCCTTTCTTTTAAAGATATGGCATGCACAATTTATAGTTGTTCTGGGATGAATCCTACCTTCAAAAAAAAAAAAATGTTTAGGTCCTAACCCCTGTGAACATGGCCTTGTTTGAGATAAGGTCTCCAAGTACATAATAAAGGTAAGATCAGGTCATAATGAATTAGGATGGGCCCTAATCCAATATGCCTGGTACCCTTAAAAGAAAAGAGACACAGACAGGTAAGACGGTCATGTGAAGACAGAGTGGAGATACACGGCCACAAACCAAAGAATGCTTGAAGCTACCAGAAGTTAGAAGAGGCAAGAGAGAATCATATCCTAGAAGCTTTGGAGGGAGCATGGCCCAGAAAATAGCTTGATTTAGAACTTCTAGCTTCCAGAACTGTGAGAGAATTAATTTTTCTATTTTAAGCCACTTGGTCTGTGGCACTTTGGTATAGTAGCCCTAGGAAATTAATACAGTTGTCCAGCTTTCTTCCCATGTGTTTTTAAAATAACTGAAGCTTCCAAATGCATTTGAAAAGAGAGTTACATGTTACATATTCAAAGTGAAGAGAATGATTAAGGAACTGTAGAAGCCTAGCATAACTCCATGACTCTTCATGTCTAAGTTAAACAGTTTAGATACCACTTTTTAAAGATATTACTATTTGGAAAAATATCTGCCTTAAGTAAACAGAAAAGAACTATGGGTTAAATTCTGCTACTTCCTTAAAAAGCAGAATTTGTCGTCCTACCTTCAGTAACAATTTTGATGTGATCTGATGTCAGCCACAATAGCCATAAATGCAATATGTTCAAAATAGTAACATATTTAAAGTGCTTTGAAATGTTTCAAGACATATGGTAAAATTAATCCTTTTAATTGGAATAAGATATACTGGTCCAAGCCAGGGACAAAATGTATGCTTTATGTCTCACTATCCAGATCCAGACTTGTGAAAAGTTCCAAAACTGGAAAGGAGTTTAAAAATAAAAATAAATACAAAGTAGCCCCTGGATGATAAGGAGGCTCAGGCAACTAAGAACATGTAAAATTGAGTAAATGAAGCAAAGAGAGAAGGAGAGAGAAAGAGGTACTTAGGGTTAATTTTAGGTCATTGGCCGTTTGTTTAATTAAGACAGGGAATTTCCGATTGGCTATTTTATTTTTCCTGCAGAAAAGCTCTTAGAAGACTATAACAGACACAAGAAAGAAGAAATAAAGAAAATGCAGAGAGAGGGAAGATCAGCATTAACAGCATAATCCAACAGACTGTGGAAAAAATGAGTTGGTGGAAAGTATATAGTTTAGCTGACTCTATCTACAGACTCTACTCTAAACGTCAGGTCCAGTGCTAGAGTGTAGGAGGTTAAAGAGCTTTGTGCATCACATCATGGTAAAAACAGGTCTCTTTATTCTGGCATAAAGCTACTAAAGCCCACCAAAACATATAGAAAGGACAACTCTGAATGGAACTGTTGAAATGAGTGAATGCATACCAGACTTACATTAATACCAACCACAATGTTGATACATCTACACCAATACTTACAACATAGCATGATGAGAAGAAGGCAAGGCATAAATTCTAGTGACAAAAAAATTGATGACTTTCTCAAATCATCAAAAAAGAACTATGTCCAGAAGGCTTGGCTCTGATTAAATAAATAATTTTAAGATCAACTAAGATATAAATAAATAAAACATTTAAGAAACATTTTAAAAGACAGAATAAGAGTATGGCATATTTTAAAATGACTGTCACCTCCCTCAAAAGTTAACATGTTAGTTAAGTTTGTCTTTTAAAGTGTTAATCATAAATTAGCCATTAAATCACTCTATTCACAATAGATCATTTTGAAGATTCTAAATAAGTAGGATTTTAATATCATTTTAATTATGTTTCTAAGACAGGCATAGGATTTTTGCTAACCCATCTAAAAGGCTTTCAATATCAATCATGGTAAATCTATATAACATGATGGTGACAAATAATCTGACTATAAAACAATGAAGCAGAGAGAGGGTTCTGTCTCAAAGTAAGCTAATATAAAGTTGTTATAATTATTATTTAATAATTTATGAGTACAGAATTGACCTTGTTTGTCCTACTTAGGGTAGAGCTCATATTATAGACTATAACCCTAATCATTACACAATGTGGACAAATATTAGGGGAAAAATGGATTTAGAAACTTTTGATATTATATGCTTATATAAAATGGGTCTAGCCCAAACACAACCACTTTTTTAGTTAAGGTTTCCCTGTACCTGTGACTTCAAATTCCATTCATTCCTCATTTCATTATTGGTAAACTCATAAATTAATAATATTAATTCAGAAATAAATTTTAAAATTTAATACTTTAAATTTTTTTTCCAAATTCAATATTTTATGCTTCAATAATCTCTAAAATAATAATCTCCATGCAAGGATATCTTAAAATGACAACAGTACAACCAAAGAAAACACCATAAGCAATTATATCATTCACTTGCTTCTTTCACAGTTTTAAAATAGTGTGAACATGCCCATAACAAGTTCAAAATAAATTATCTTGAATAAATAAGAATCCTGATCAACATGTTCAGTTAAGGTGTATCTCTATGAACAAGCGAGGAATAATGTCCCTAGTTATTCCCTAGTTGCAAGAATGCCTTGGTGCCATATTCCTGAATATGTCACTGGATAAGACGAAGTTTCGATAACCTTTGGAAGTCAAGTCTAAGTTTTCTTCCTTGGTATTCAATAGGTTAACAATGCTTTTCAGGGAGAGTCTAACCACTACTCACATTTGATGAAGAACTTGTGCCATGGCAACTCCATTAGTCAGCTGTTTGACATCTTGACAAGGTGAGGCAGTATTGAATGTCTGCAGCTAAAATGACATAAAGCAAATGACCTTACTGCTTCTTTATGCCTACAAGGTAGCATTACAAAATAAAAACATAAATTGAAAACAGCAAAAAAAAAAAAAAAAAAAAAGTCCTGTTTGGTTTAAACGTACACCTGGACAAACAAATGGAACTATGCTAGTATGTCTCTATGGCTGTGTAACTTTATAAAAATAAACTAAACATGTCACAAAATCATGCCTAAGGCATTATAACACATTGATGCGATGGATAAAGTAATACAGAATTTGGAATATACAAAGCCAGGTATATAACTCCAGTCTTGTGTTTTGTCTATATTTAGCAGAACATCAGAAAAAGAACTTCAAGAAAACCTAACATTTGCAACTTAAAATTTCACTCACATCATATGATAGAAAAACAAAGGCTAGAAATGTCAAGTCTAAAGCTACTTACAGTTGATCCATGAGTTCTGAAATAAGTCAGGACTTCTGCTTCATATCTAAAAATTAGCCTTACATCTTGAAGAGTCAAGGCCTATCTACCATGCCGAGTTGTTTCTATCTATTTTGACTTTAGGTATACTAACTTTTCCCATGTATCTGTTAAACATTCATGTACACATTGAAGAGAAGTAGAATATTATCTTTTACAATAAGCAAATATGAGATAGAAAAAATTTTAGAAAGCAAATTACATCAGAACTAAAATGGATATGTTTCCTGGAGATGTAATCTCAACTTATAAAGACCTTAAAGTAAATATACTATGATTCTCTTTTGCCACACATACTCACCCACTTCACTATTCAGTAATAATTTCTTAGTTTACCATTTAACTATCTTAATCCAATAAAATTCTCTCCCACCATAATTCACTTTTAATGGTTTTGTGCATTTTGAAATTTGGCAACTGGTAATTCAGATCTCCATTATCTAACATAATGCAGATGAATGATACCGGCAAACAAAACGTAGCCAGTTACTTTCAAAGCACACAGAGACACTACTAAGCTCCTACTCTATGTGAGACACTGTGGTATATGATGGGACTACAAAAGACAATCACCAGGTTTCTACCCTTAAGGTAGCTTCAGTCAAGAGTTAAGGAGAGGAGAAAAAGACATAAATCATTTCTAGACAATATGGTAAGTTCCGTGATTATAGTATGCACAAAATGTTCTGCAAAAAATGGGTTGGTCAATCTAATTAGGGTTTGTATTTAGGAAAGACTTCTTGGAGATGATTTCTGAATGTAAGGGCTAGAGGGGTGAGTAGGATATTTTCTAAATAAAGAAAGAGTCAAGGAATGAAAGCTTCAGGAAATACGGATACAAGAAAAGTACAGATACATGAGAAGACATATTATTTTTAGGCAAAACGCAGTTTAGCATCACTGGATTTGCAGTGCAAAGAAGGCTGGGGAAAAGGTGACAATTAACAGAGTTAAAGAGACAGGCAGGAGTCCAAAGGGCCAAGACAAGAAGCTTAGACTTGTTTTACACTTAATGGCATTATCTACATAACAGGAAATAGAATAGTTTCTACCTCACAAGATGGCTGGGGAATTAAATGAAATATACTTATATCAGGGACTGGTATGTGGTATGAGCTCAGCAGCTGTTAGCACATAGGTATGAATCAGGGTTTCTCCAAGTATAGGGTCTAGAAACAATATGCATCAGACTCTCTAGACATATTAAATAAGAAAATCCTCAAATGATTCCTAAATATGTCATTTTTTGAGAACCATCGCTCTGGTTAATGAAAAATCACCGAAAAGTAATAAGAAAGACTGACATTCTTTAGCATATTTTGGAGAGCAGCACAGTGACACAGAGTAGCTTCATGCTTGAGTTGGGCAGACCAGTTAGAAGTTTCCTGCAATGGCTCTGATGACAAAAATAGATAGCATAGAGGGAATCAGCATGTTGACTGAGAGGATATGATGAATTAATAGAATACTTAAAATATAAAATAAGAAGTATTTTGCATCTGGGTAGATGTAGAGGAAAGAGAAACTCCAAGGCTTGGGGCATTTTTAAAAGGAAAATAAACTGTGACTTCCACTTTTCAGTCCTTCCAACTTACACATTAACTTTTAATGTGTAACTTAGAAGTGACATCATTAACTTTTTACAAAATGGATATAATTCATGATTTTAAAAAGACAATTTCAGAGGCACAGAATATTAGGCAAAATTAGGAGTACACATGCTAAGGGACTGCCTCCATGACCACTATGTTCAGATTAAAATCAATTTCCCCTCCTTACAGCCATGGACATTGGAGTGCCTCTGAGAAGTTCTTAAAATAGCTGCAAAACAAATTAGAAAACGCTATGTAATTTCATTTGGCTCAATTGAAAGGCTTACAACCAAGAACAGTGAATAAATTAAAAAGCTTAGTGGGGAGGCCGGGTGCAGTGGCTTATGTCTATAATCCCAGCACTTTGGGAGGCTGAGGTGGGAGGTCACTTGAGGTCAGGAGTTCGAGATCAGCCTGGCCAATATGGTGAAATTCTGTTTCTACCAAAAATACAAAAATTAGCCAGGTGTGATGGCGCACACCTGTAATTCCAGCTACTACGGAGGCTGAGACAGGAGAATCACTTGAACCGGGAGATGGGGGTTGCAGTGAGCCGAGATCCTGCCATTGCACTACAGCTTGGGTGACAGGGCAAGACTCCGTCTCAAAAAGAATAATAAAAAAAAAAAAGCTTAGTGGGGAGAGTGAGGTCAAAGCAGACAGACAAAAGAAAATGTATTCTTTTTTTTTTTTTTTTTTTTAGGCAGAGTCTCACTCTGTCGCCCAGGCTGGAGGGCAGTGGCACAATCTTGGCTCACTGCAGACTCCTCCTCCCAGGTTCAAGGAAATCTCTGCCTCAGCCTCCTTAGTAGCTGGGATTACAGGCGCCCACTACCATACCCGGCTAATTTTTTTTCTATTTTTAGTAGAGATGGGGTTTCACCATCTTGGAAAATGTATTCTTTCAAACTTAAGTCTTTTTAGTGAGTGACCCAAAAAGGACAGATAGGGCACCCACAGGTGTCCATCACTAAACACAGTCTGGCAAATAACTACTTTAATTTCTTCTATATTAATAAATCAACCAAATAATCAGAAATGTGGAAATGCTGTTCCTAAATTACTTCAATATAAATGTCACAGAAATCAAGGAAGATGAAGTTTTCACAACTGGCAGCCAACAAAAACTCAATCTTAGATCAACTTTATTTCCATATTTTCCTCCTCTAGCTCCTCATTACAAAAAGACAATCATTGCTTTGAGTTTTAAGATCTTCATAAAAATAATTCAACTTTTAATAATATTCTAAATTTGGGTATATATTATTATTCTTTCCTTCATCTGCCTGTCAAAGAATGCAAGAACCAAGAAAAACATTTTAAAATATTTGGTCCAACCTTTTAATTTTATTGGCGAGAGGAAGGTCCAAAGATATTAAACAAATTTCCTATGTCACAGAACCAGGCAGCAGAATTAAATTTATCTTTATACAAACATTTCTTCCAACTCTCATACATGTCCTCCACCATATAAATGATGCCCATATTTACCATTTTGCCATGAATTTTCTGCTAAGTAGCAATACAGTATTTCTAAGAACCAATTATTTTAAGAAGGTGAGTTTCAAATCATAAAACACAATTTAAAAAAAAAAAAGTCACAAGACGTATCCCTTCACCTAACCAACTTTTCTTGACGACTTCTCTAATTCTGTTCTTGGCTCCATTCTCCTCCTAGTGCTGAAAAAAGAGTTATTCCCAACTGTCTTATCTCCATGATTTGGCCCCATCATAAGTTTTTAAAATCTTCTATCTCTGGGCCAGGGTTATCATGACAAATGTATATGCTCCACTATCTCCCTCTAATCTGTAGCTGAAGGACACCATTTGTTTTACTGCTAGTGGCTCTTCCCTGTGTCTGAAGAATGAATTTCCCCGATTTGCGCCTGCTGAAATCCAAGCACCATCTATGATCCAGTTAAAAATCCACTCCCGAGTATTTAAAAAAAAACAAAACAAAACAAAGCTATATCATACTTAATGGTGAAATACTAGTCTCTGAGGTCAGAACCAAGGCAGTGATATTTACCATCACCACTTTGATTCAGTGTTGGTGTCGTATTGGCAGCAGTTGTTAGTGTTCTCCTAGGCACAGAGCAGAAAATAGGTCATGTAAGAGCTCTGATCCCAAAAGCCAACTGGATTACTTTAGAAAGTACTGTGTTATAGATAAGAGAGAAAGAGGTTAACTGGTTACAGTGGGATAAGGGTGGGAGGCAAATAGGTCGCTACTTTTAAAATAGCTGTAACAAAGAGTCCCTGAAAAGCAACATCAGCCCCAAGACCTCAATGATGGAAGCAGTCAAACACTGGAAGAACTAGAAGGAGAATATTCTAGGTAGAGGGGGAAAAAATCCCTGATGCATTAAAACAGCTTAGCTTCTTCGACAGATAGAAAGTCAATGCAGCATGATGGGCTTGAAGAAGTGTTGCTTGAGGTGACTTTGGAGAAAGTTGGGTAGGTGAGGTAAGATCAATAATGCAGTTGCTGGCAAAGGCAAAAATAATCAGTTAATTTTTTTTAAAAAGACAGTAAATTTCACTGGACATCATCTAAAGAGGATTAAAAAAAAAAAAAAAAAAAAAAAAAAAAAAAAAAAAAAAAAAAAAAAAAAAAAAAAAAAAAAGCAACAGAGAACCAGAAATCAAGACAATATAATTTCACAAAGGAACCATCAAGTAAGAAAAGAATAATATAACACTTACTGAATTTAGCAAACTTGTAATAAAGTGAAAGCCACAGAGGAAAGAAACTCAAGTGTGGTGGGTTGAAGATTAAATGAGGGTGAAAGAAGCATAAAGGGTGAGTATAAAACAACTCAAATTTGACTGTGAAGGAAAGGGGAAGTGCAGTATGATTTTAACATGGAGGGGTGGCTCTTTGTTCTTTTTTTAAAAGGGTGACTATGTCAGCAAGTTTATATGTAGAGAGAAACGAGCCAATGGAGACAAAGTAGATGTAAGTACAACAAGGGAACAAATGATACAGTAACGTTTAAGAGGACCTGGAAGGGATGGAGTTTAAATCCAGAGCCAAGGATAAGGAAGTGGTCATTTGCCAGAGAGGAAGAAGAGTTGGGGGCACAGGTAGAATACTGATAAAGATCTGCTAAGAGGACTGTGAGAGAAACTGTCTGGTTATTCTTAGGCATGGGCAATCTTATGAGAAAAGGTGCATTTGGCAGTAGCAGCATTAGTGGAGGCAACAGTTTGCAAGGTCATTCAATTTTCTCCACAGTGCTCAGCAGCCCAAGAGAGGACTGAAGCAAACAACCAATTTTACTTTGTTATCTATAATTCTTTATCATTTGGTTTAAAATATTTTTGTAGCCTTTAAGGAATTTTACCTTCCGCTGTAATTACACACAGCTCTGGCTACCACTCCAGCCCTCCGCAGAGCCTAGCTCAACATTGGAAGTCAATAAATTCTGGTTAAAAGAATGGATACAGTCACATAATATTTTAAATTATTGCAACACAAAAGAAAACTCTGTGCTTCTCCACCACCTCATATGTAAGTCAATGACATCATAAAGACCAAGTTTAACACTTCAGTCAGATGAGGTTTACAACAACAATGTAACAGATTCAGATATACCCTTTAATTAGTCTGTTTTAACAAAACAAACCATTAAAAGTAATGTTGCCTTGTTTCATGACAGTCTTAAATACAGCACTTCCACCCTAGTAACTCTTTCAAATGAAAATACAGTTGAACGGTTAGCTAATTGCTTTTAACTCACAAACCCTAAATATTTGCATTCCACTAAAAGCAAAAGTTATTTATCTACAAAGTGTAAAAGTCGCTTTAAATTATGGTTATTTCCAATAGACATCACACACTTCCATAAACCTAACTTTCTCATTCTTTGGAATTAGATGCATAGGAGATCACTAGGGAATCTCAGCCGATTACAGCCTCCTCATCCAGTCTGTTTACATTCCATTCTGCACACACTCCCCTACACACAACTCTTAACAACTGGTTTGGGATGAGCATCATCAACAGCACCTTGTGGATCATCAAGCACCATCCTTGCTCAATATGGGTTAAGAAACGCACCTGAATGCAGCACTGATATTTAAGTAACTCTAAGAGGTGGGACGTTATTTTATTGACAGGAATACTGAACAATCTGGAGACAGACATGCCTGTCCAGACCAAACACAAATTAACAAAAATCCTAAACATTCATAAATCCTAAAGAAAAATGCCATTTCATTTTCTTTAAAGAAAATGCTGTCCATTTGGAGGAAGAGGGGGCCAGCGAGAAAAAAGGAAAATGAGCCCCCCACTCTTATCTTTTTCTCCAGACAGGAAATACGTGGAAACATCTCTTTGAAGCGGCTTCTACAAAATACGATGTTCTAGAGTCCTGAAAGAGCACTAGTCTGGGAACTAAAACAGCCAGTCACCTCCTGGCCACCTGTGTCCAGGTAGAGCAAGGTGGTTTGGGGCTGCAGGGTTAGGTTTCGGAAGGGGTCTTCAACACCCAAGCGGACGAAGGCAAGAGAGTCAGCGATCTAGGAAGTCCGGGGCTCCGGGCGCTGTTGAAGGGGAGAAAATGGGCAACGGGGAGGAAAGAGGATGGGCGCTTGGTTCATACCCCAGCTGTTAGGGACACCATGCAGGTCGAATCCTCTGGCTGAAGCCAGAGCCTCCACCGTTACACTCCCAAAGCTTCCTTTACCCCCACCCCCGGACACCAACCGGTGCGCACACACCTGCCCGGCGACCCGCAGGTGGCACCCTCTCGGTCAAGGACGACACCAGGTGCGACGGGCAGGGCGCGCCGGGACCCCTGTACAGGTGGCCCCCGCTCACCTGGGAGAACTGGGCGCCCCGAGCTCCTCGCCTCAGCCCCCTCGCCCCCTCGCCTCCTGGCACTCACCCAGATCATGAGGCTATCGCACAGCGGCAGCCTGGGCTGCGGCAGCGGCGGCTGCTGCGTCTCCTCCATGGCCGGTGCCGCCGTCGATGACGCCGCGGACACCGAAGCTCCCTCCTCCCAGCGCTCCCCCAGGAGCCGCCGTCGACGACCTCCTAGCCCCCAGGAAAGCTCGGTACCGGGCCCGTCCCGCGCCGCTCACGCGCGAAACCTCGCGCTGCCAACGTGGCTGGCGTCACCCCCTCCTCACCCGCCCCCGCCTCTCTCCAGCGTTCGCCCCCTCCCCCGGCTGGGCCCCGGCCGCGCTGCCGAGCACCTGAGCCCCGCCTCCTCTTCCTCCTCCCCCCTCCCCTCCTCCCACCCGTCCTGCCCACTCCCGCACACCTCACCCCGCCGCCCTGAGTGACCTGAGCGCGCACCAGTCACAGAGAAGGTAGGTTCCCGGCGGGGCGGGCGGGGAGGGCGGGGGCGGGAAGAACCAGGATAGGTTGCGCAGGAGGGATTGCTCATTGGGCGTGCCCTCGTGGGCTCCGACCAATCAACGTGAGACAAGCCTGAGCCTTGGGGAGGGAGCGAGAGTGAGTGGGAAGAGGTTTATGACCTGGCAGGTGCAGTGAGGGCGGGGGCGGGAGGTTGAGCGCGGGAGGCGAGCGCGCTTGCGCGGCGGGGATTGGTGAGGCTGAAGCCTGCACAGCCCGGGAGTGGCCGAAGTGGCAGAAGGGGCAGCAGGGTCCCCGCCGGGCTCAGGTGTCTTCCCGCTTTCTTCGAGGTAGCACGCCGCCTGGCTACACCTGTAGAGGCCCACATTCTGCTTCCAAATTGTCTTCAGAAATAGATCTTACGGGCCGTGCGCCGTGGCTCACGCCTATAATCCTAGCACTTTGGGCGGCTGAGGCGGTGAATCACCTGAGGTCAGGAGTTCGAGACCAACCAGGCGAACAGGTGAAACCCCATCTCTACTAAAATTACAAAAGTTAGCCGGGCCTGTTGGCACATGCCGGTAATCCAAGCTACTTGGGAGGCTGAGGCAGAAGAATGGCTTGAACCTGGGTGGCAGAGGTTGCAGTGAACCGAGATCGTGCCATTGCATCCAGCCTGGACAACAGAGCGAGACTCCGTCTCAAAAAAAAAAAAAAAAAAAAAAAAAAAAAAAAAAAAAAAAAAAAAAAAAAAAAAAAAGAACGAATAAATAAATAAATAAATCATACCCATGAATTAAAACTCTTCGAGGAAGGAAAAGTCTTCGAGGCACTCATTGGAAAAGGGTGTTTTCATTTGCACACGTGGCAAATGTGCCACATTTATAAGAAAAATGAAATCCGTCAATACTTCTTAAATAAGCTCTCACGGGACCATATATCACGAGTAATTTTATTTTACATGGGCAAAAGGCAAGACCATTTCCAAGTAGCAAAATAAACGAAATGTTTTGAAAATCATGGAAGATATCAGTGTACCCATTTTCCTTTGGCAGTTGAAAATTTGCTTTTTCTGAGAATGTTGCAGGGTAGAAGGGGCGCGGGGAGGTGGCCTAAAATTGGAAGCTCTCCAAGGTACTGATAGATGGCTTAGGTTATTGAAAAGGGCTAGACTATTTTTAGTTTTGCTGTCACTTCACTCATTCATAAACTCATCAATTCATGCTCTGAGTAAGAAAACAGCTGTCTTTTTTTATATTGCTGCTTTTTTATATTTAGACACTGAAAGTTTAAAACTGATGGACGACTGCAATTAAAAGCCCCCAAGTGTAAATCAGTCTCATTCTACAAATACAGTACATGTGTTTGCTATTGACTCCCTTAACATTATTCCAGAACTTTCTTAACGCCTCCGGAGTCACTTTATATGCTAGGAACATTGGTAATGTGATTTAATGAAAACTACAAGATTTAGGAACTGAAGACCTGGTATGAATCTTGACTTTATTCCCCACTGGTTGTTCTCCTATAGCCCCCAACCTCCACATCCCTAAGATCATTGTAATTAAAATGTAAACATGCATGGTAAATGTAAATTGTAAACTTTGCAAATGAGTTACTATAAATATGTATACATGTGGGAACTTCTCAACGTATTTATCATTGAGAGCCACAAGTGACTTAATTACTCAAATAAAATAATTCATGAGAGTAACTGGGAGGCAATTAAGTTATGCTTCTGGACTTTATAGAGGGTAAATTATCAGGGAAGGGAAAATTTGACAAACTTTATCAAGAAACTTCAAAATATCCATATCATTTAAACTCATTATTCCAATGTATTCTGCTTCCCAGTCATAAATTCTACCGAAACCATCAGAAGTGCATTCGGAGGCTTTGAACAATGATATGTATGGCAATGCTGTGTATTGATCAATTGTATAATTGATTGATACAATACCCAATAAGCAAGAAAGGCTAAATATTTTACAGCAGATTCCATGCTTTGGAGAATATTTAACTCAGGAAAGTTGTCACAATGTATACTATTAAATAAAAATTAGATGAAAGCAACCATATGACCTCAATATTATAAATATTATTTATGTATTTTAATATATACACAGCAAGACGACAAAGGAATAATCATCCAACTGTTGTTATATATAAATGAAAAATGACTATTTTTGAAATCTTTCATATTTTCTAGGCTTTCTACAATTATCTTATATTACTTTATAATCAGAAAAAAAGGGCTTTAGAAGAAATGCTAAATACAACATGGGTCATCATTTCCATTAAATTGGCATTAATCCTTTAGAAGTTGGCATCCATGTTTGGAGAGTGGAGTGAAACTAACTCTTCAACCCTAGCTGTGGGATTATAAATTGATACAGTCTTTCTGAAAAGATTTTTGACAATATATATCAAAAGACTTTAAAATGTTCAAAGTCTATAAGCCAACTATTTCATTTTCAGAATCTATTCTAAGAAAATAATCACATGCCAACAAAGTTATTGATTGCAGTGCTATTTATCAAAGCAAAAAGAAAAGAAACAGCTATGAATGTCTGGAAGAGAAATGATTAAACAAAGTAATTTACATGTATACAATGAAATGTTTCATAGCATTAAAATATTTTAAAATAAGTTTAATTACTCAGGAAAATGCTTATCACATAATGCTAAGAAAAAAAGTCATCATGCAATCTGTGCATACAGCATAGATCCCAACATATACATAAATACATAGGCCAGGTGCAATGGTTCAAGCCTGTAATGCCAGCACTTTGGGAGGCTGAGGTGGGAGGATCACTTGAGTCCAGGAGTTTGTGATCAGCCTGGACAACATGGTGAGACCCTGTCGTTATATTGAATAAATAAAGAAATGTGTGTGTGTGTGTGTGTGTGTATATATATATATATATATATATATATATATACACATACACACACACATATATATATATATACATTTTAATATTTTAATATATATATATATATGCGGATCACTATTTGGGTGTGCCTGGGTATATGTATATATACTGTATGCATACACACCCAGAAAGAGCAAAAAGGAAAGAGACTACAGAAAATATACCAAGATGTTGATAGTGATGATGATAATGTCTAGGTATTTTTACTAGGTATAGTAAAAATCGGTGAGTTTTACCTTCTTTGTAATTTACAGTGAATTTGAAATTTTCTACAGTGATTTTATTGTCACAAAAAGGAGTAAAGCCTGAAAATGTTTAAAATTATGAATATGGTAGAATCTCAACTGTGAAAGAATATATATATAGGAATATGTGCACACATACACATCTGTGCCCAGGCATGTGTGCATGCATATGCATCCATACAGAGAGACATTGAGAAGAGAGCTGGCGAAAACTAAGCACAAAGCTTAGTGTTGTAGAGACCTGATGTCACTTCTTGAGCAAATGACAATTTCAGTGAAGTTCAGTTTCAGCCTCTCTAAACTGGGATCATACTCGTATATTTCTGTGTATTTTTGGATTGATTAGTAATTTTTTTGGTGATAAGCTGGAGAAACCACACCTGGTAGCTTTTTTTTTTTTTTTAAGTTGTTGGAAGGATATGAGAGGGTTCACAGATTCAGAGGAAGAGCTGAAGAACCCAGCATGGAAAACTGCAGGTCCCAGAATAGCTCATTGGATCTGGATAGCAAAAACTATGGGAGTCTTTTTAGGATACTACCACCTGGATGAGTAGGATAAAATGGCTGCTCAGTCTTTCTGAGTCATTCTGTTCAAAATTCCAATTTCAGGGAGAGCTTCTGATTTGCCTGTTTTGGGATTTGTGTCAAACCCTTTTCCAGAAGAGTTTAAAGGCACCTAGACTGGCTGTCCCACATTGACTGCAGATCCAAGGCAAGATCACAAGACTATTGCCCACTGAATGGTAGAATGATGCTTGCAGACAAAAACAAAACCAGTTCTTTCCACATGACCGCATAGGATTGTTGTCAGGATAAAATGTATGTGAAATGCTTAATATAAATCTTAGCTTATAGTAGTTGCTCAATACATTTTAGCTATTCTTTATACCATACCTGTGTGTGTGTGTGTGTGTGTGTGTGTGTGTGTGTGCGCGCGCGCGTGTCCACATGTGTGCACTGCAAGGAAACCTGAAAGAAAATATTAAAATATTAGTAAATGCTATTCATGGTAATTAATTATTATCTTTTTGTATTTTCCAATTTCACCAAAATATTAGTTTTTTACTTAAAATGAACTTTTTTGTATGTGTTAGAGAGAAAGGATAAGGAAGAGATTTCTAGGCTCTGTGTTGGTTTGTAAGTAAATAGATAAATGATAAGAGGAGAAAATCCCTAGCTAGGCACTTTAAATAGAACTGTATTAGGCTCTACTTGTAAAGAGGATATCTGTGTCTTGCATATACATGTGATGAAATGAAGAAACGGTGAATTCTAAGGCTTTTTCTGCTGATTTCTAGGTAACTGTGAATGTCTCTGAATGGATATCAGCTAGAAGACTCTGACCTGGACAGGCGTAGATGTAGTCACACAGTTCCTGCTAGTCAGGCTAGTAGAGAGACCATGCCAGCAGCAAATAGTGCAATCGAATGTCAGCAGCAAAGCATTCATTCCTGAAGCAAATTATTGAACCCACACATAGAGAATTCTGACAGCATTGTTTAGGTAAAGCTTCCCCTTCTACAGACCCTCAGACACATGTCCTGCAAGTGTTGAAGGTAGGAAGGAAGGAAAGATGAAAGCATAAAAGAAGGGAGGGAAGAAAGAAGGAGCAAGGAAAAAATTGCAACATAGGCTCAATCTCAGCAACCGAGACAGAGGTAGCCAGAATGATATGAGATCCACCATAGAGATTAGTTTGCTTTTCTAGATGATGCCCACAAGAGTGGTGTGCAATCAAATATGCAAAGATTCATAGCAAATAGCAAACTCAGGCTGCTTCAAGTCAACATGAAAGTCCAGAAGCAGTTGAATGCAGGAGCTGTGACAATTTTCAGAATCTAGGAGGTACTTTGGAATAATAGCATCCAGGCCCTGGGGGAGGAGATTTATATGCTCTAGGCAGAGTCATAGGAAGAGAGACAAAAATGAAAATTGACATTTTACAACACCTCCTTGTTCTTAGGCCTGTGACCACAGTGGGCACAAATATCTAAAGTGTATTTGAGCTCCATCAAATACCATACTAGGTTTTAGGGAAGCAAGACCAATCCCAGACATTATGGGTAAGATTTAGCTCTCTGTTAAGGGAACAATCTTAAGCATAGTTGACTTGGATCCGAACATTTAGGTAATGGGACTGGGAAGATAGGACAAATAGCCTATGGATATTTTCAGCCAGTGTAACTATTAAGGTAGAGACTGGAGAAAGGTGATCAAGGATGTGGATTCCTTCCCACTATGTATAAAAATGAATACTCATTTACCTTTCACACTGGCTTGAAACTGACTCTTGTTATGAAATTAATATTCATTTAAAACTGTATGAGGTACTGGAAATTTTACTTCTAGGGCTTTGTAGACTTGAGTTACACAGATTTTGTATCACTTAATGAAACTGCCTTTTAATGCATTTTACTTCCAAGAGATGTTATTGCCAACCTGTTGGGCTGCCCAAAGAGATTACACTAAGATTTCAATGGAGAAACTGAAGCCAAGTGCAAGTTCAAAAGAAGGGAGAAGGCATCTCTGTCACTGAAGAATGCACATCCATAGAGCAAGAAATTTTAAAATTCTACCATAAACAGAAAAACAAATCTTAACTTTAAGGACTTTTGTCATTGCAGCCTGTTGTAAATTGAGTTTCCAGGAAGCAGACCCTGAGATGGTGATTAGCATGTTGGAGGATTATTAAGAAATGCTCTTGGAAACAACAGTTGTGAGAAAGGAGGGAAGGAAGCAGCAGTGGGCAGAGGGAGATAGTGGGCTGTGGTGCAGGCTCAATGAAAGTCTCAACTTCTCCCTGGGAAGTGCTGAAGCTGGAATGTTCCTTCCAAGTTGTTCCAAGTTTGAATGAGGGGAGCTTGGTCTGTATACTTTCATGTTGACAAATCATTCATTGCATGTGGGCTGCCCTGGAGAGATGGCATGACAGCCTAGGCAATTTACAAAGAAGGCTGATGGCTGATAGTTGTCTGCTGGAAACACTCCCAGATGCTGGAGATATCCAGGCAGCACATCACAGTATACTCTCTAGAGCAGTAGCACCCACAGCCACTTTGGGTGGGGATGAGGGTGCCAGCACTCAGGATGGGAAAGAATGGTGTTTAAGTGTGGGCAAGTATAACTGACAGTGTGGCAATAGCTATAACCACAAAGTTAAAATAGTCACAGAGGAAGAATGCTGGCAGCTTTGGTTCTTGGAGTACAAGGCTCCAAAGTGAGGAAGGATTGTAGCCATAGTTATAATTTCAGGTAGGGGATTAGTGTCAGCTAACTGAATGGATGACACCTTGGAGGATTTAAGACTGGGGTTCCTGGGGAAACAAAAGTTACAAAAAAGATAAATCACAATGCAGAGTAATTTTATCAATTATGTTTTAAACTTACAGGGAAAAGGTTTTAGCTTGCCATTTATTAAGTAAAAATAAATGTCATCATTTCATTGATTAAGCATATGTAAACTCACCCCAATGCTCTAAATCAAATATAATCATACCTAATTTACCTTATCCTTAATAACTCTGATGAGAAAAAATTTAAATAGCAAGATAAATGTAGCATTTTTTTCAAATACTTAAAAACATCAAGTGAAAATGGGCATTTAGTAAAAATGCACTAATAATGTAACCAATCTAAAGTATCATAAATCCTGGAGTTTATATCTCAGTTTATCTGAGTGAATCACAAGACCTGTCATCATTTTACACCCTGTTAGAAGAGATGATCCGTGGTTCTCATTCAGTTGGTGACCTATTTTTTATGTACAAAAATCCTTCTAATCCATGTAAGCAGGTTTTTAAAACAAAGACCAAACAGTGACACATAGTGAGTCTCTAATCATTTAATCCACAGATGTTTGTCTCTAAAAAGCAAGAATTACAGTATAACAAAGGGTACCTCCTATTTTGTTGTTGTTGTGTGTTTGTTTGTTTTTGAGACAAGATCTCACTGTGTCACTCTTGAGTGCAGTGGCATGATCATGGCTCACTGCAGCTTCAAACTCCTGGGCTGAAGTGATCCCCCCATCTCTGCCTCCTGAGTAGCTGGGACCACAGGCACATGCCACCATGTTCAGCTAATTTTTTTCATTTCTTGTAGAGATGCAATCTTCTTATGTTTTCCAGGCTGATCTCAAACTCCTGGGCTCAAGCAATCCCACTTCAGCCTCCCAAGTGCTAGGTTTACAGGCATGAGCCACCATGCCTGGCTATTCCTATTGTTTTTAAGTGAGTTGAAAATGTTTTAAAATTAAAATTATTTAATCACACTATCTATATGGAAAGTAGATAAAATCACATTTACAAGACGAATTTCACAGATTTAATGAAAACATAATGTTTAAGGATGATAGAGATCACTATGTTAGAAATATTGCTTATACTTTATTATCACTTGAGAAAACTACATTTGAAGCTATTATTACAAAATGTGGTATTCTGAGGCCTCCACATGTATATCAATTGAAAATACATTAAAGTGATATTTGCCTAAGGAGCTAGAATGTCTTGCCTTCCCTCCATGTGTTAGATAAGTATAAGTTATATATAATATAATACATTTTAAAATGTCAAAATGATAGAGGGAAGAAGTTTATCTCATCATTTATGGACATTAGAAAAGGGGGCTACTTAATCATAAACATTAACAAATTGCACTGTAAGAACAAAGAGCAAAAATGGGAATGCCAGGAGAAATGTGCTGAGAGTTTACTAAAAGCTCTTGCAGAAAATTCCCTGAAATTCAGTCATGGCTAGTAAAATTTTTGAAAAAATTTAACCCAGCAAATGAGTACTTCCTAATGTGGTTTGGGAATACTCCCCAGAGATCTTTAAAACAAAATGACCAAGAAATAATGAAAAACAAAACTAAGTAGAAGCTAGCTTCATACAGAAAAGAGGCAGGTGCACATTTCATTAAAGGACTTGCCCCTATGAAAATGTTTCATGTGAACACGATTGATGACTAAGAACATATCCAATCATAAAGCTATAAACAATAATAATAATAGCTAATAAGTGTATGGAGCACTTATTAGGTGCTATGTACTATTTAATGTACTTCACTTATGCTAATTCATTTATCCTTAACAACTTGATAAAGTAAGTAAATTTTTAAATTTTATCTTACTGATGAGGGACTGATGCGTCAAGAGGTACCCAAGCTCATACAACTAATAAATTGCATACCTCATAAAACCTCTTTCCAGATGTGAAGAGGAGAATCCTCCTTGGGGAAATCATAGCTGATTTTTAAAGACAATCATTGCAAATAAAATATAACATATGAAATCCTTCTTTAATCATTGCAGTTTCTATATTTTCCCTTGTTATTCAAATAGTTCAGGGAGTCAACATTCTGTTTCTTAAATACCATAAAACAAGAAAATCCATCGTGTCTAGATGAGTGAAATTAATGATTACCTGTTGGAGAATCTACTGACTGAGGTTCATGACTGTAGTAAATGACTCAGGGCCCTTGAATATGTTAAGCTTTTGGCATTTTTTATCTGAAGATGAGCTTGAATTATTGTTTTTACCCATTTTTTCATATAAACCTCAAATTTTTTTGAAGAATAATTAAGTTGGCCATTTGGATTAAATAACTAGCCTACCTGTGAAGCTCTATTTTTTTAAAAGTACAAAGTCCATTTTTAGGTTGTAATTACCACATTGAAAGAGAGACAGAAAGACGAATGCATATAAATAATTTGAGAGTAACAGAAATAATTACCCTTTGCCCTTTAATACTTCAGTATATATCTCTGAAGAATAAGAACATTCTCTTACCTAACCACATAGAATTATTATAGTTGGGAAAATTAACATTGACATAATAGTATTGTCTAATGTGCAATCCTTCTTTAAATTTATCTAATAATCCACAATTATTTTTTTCTTTCTCTTTTTTTTGGGGACTCAAAGTCAAGGACTCAGGATTATGCACTCTATTTTACATGTTGCTTCACTCTCCTCTAATCTAGGTCAGTTTTCCACTCTCTGTGTGTGTGTGTGTGTGTGTGTGTGTGTGCACGCGCACGCGCGTTTGTGTGCGTGTGCGCACATGCATGCATGTGTGAGACAGAGAGAGGAGAGAGAAAAAGAAAGAGATTTTCCATGACAGCAACATTTTTGAAGAGTCTAGTAGATTTGTTGGATTGTTTCTTTGTGATCAGATTTGGTTTAACTATTTTTGGAAGAGATTATATTGTGAGCTTAGTGTATCACATTAGCAGTAGCATGGTACTAGATTGTCTAATTACTAAGGACATTAAATTTTGTCATTTGATTAGAATGATGTCCACTAGATCTCTCCATTATAAAGGTATTTTCCCATTGTTATTACTAAATAATCTGAGAATGTGTGTGTGTATATTTTTACCCCCAATTTGTTTCACCCAATGCCTTTAGCACTATAAATACTTATTATCAGAATCAAGTATTACTATGGTGGTTGTAAAACGGTGGTGGTTTTCTATTTCCACTATTCCTTTGATATATATTAGTTGATATTGTTCTATAAAAAAAGTTTTTCCTCTTCATACCCACCTTTAAGTTTTTTAAAGTGCAAATATTTACTATAAATATATTTTCACTCAGCATTTTATAATCCATTCCTGACACAATTCATTTTAATAATCAGTCTATCAGAAGTTCAGCCTGTGGGAATGCCTTCACATTGGCTTCTGTATCTTTTTTGCATATTATTATTTTTTTGTGTACTTCCAGACACGGGATATTACAGGCTCATTTTGTACTTTCTTTGACCCTACCCTGGAATCAGCCTTTTCTCCGAGGATCCCTGGTTCCATGTTGTGGTGAATGATGTTTATTAAGGTTGGATGTCTGTGAGCAAAGCAGGCTCCATTTCATAATATCATTCCTTGAAAATGAGATTTTAGTCACCTGTTAAAACAGGGTCACTCTTGTAAAAACTATAATATTTAACCTAATAGTCATTTACACTTTAGGGTGAACATATTTATCAGCCTATTTATTTCATAAAGGGTAATGGTGGCAATGGTGAAGTTAGAGGGCCTGTGGGGGAAGAACAAACGCTAATATCAATTTCTTCTATTCCAGACACCATCACCTACATGATTTAAATTAATCCTCATAAAATTCTTATTTTTGCAAGTGAGGGAGTCACTTGTTCAAAGTTACTGTTTGTATTGTAGGTATCCCAGAATTAAAACCCTTATTTATTTGACCCTAAAAGCTTAATCTGTGACTTCTACTGCCACAGGCCATTCTCCAAGTGAAGCAAGTAGGTCTGGGTGCTGAGAATACAAATTTTACCCACTTCAAGTTTCAAGAAGGTCAAACTCTAGTCATGCTGTCTTCTGTGTTTCACTTGAAGGCGTTCATCATGATCTGCATGTACAGCCAACCTTGCATTGTCCTTCGGTTGAGAATAAGGTTCAAATGTTTTTCCCTATTGCTCAAAAAGTCTGTGGGAAACAATTTCCTATTTCGTTTTCTTTCAGTGTTTATTCAAAAAGAACAGATAGGCATCTCAAACTGAGTGCTGTTTCAGTTGGATTATTCATTACAAGTACTCTCTGTTGCCAGAAGTTAGTGCTGGTGGTGGGAAAGCTTGTTGTAGGCTTGTAAATGATAACTGAAACAAGCTGCCTGAGAAACATTGTTGGGTACAAAGCACAGAACATGTTTTTGTCCCCTCTTTATTATTACCTTGGTCAAGTTCCTGAACTCTGTTGGCTCTCGGTTTTCTCACTGTAAGTGGAGACAATAATAGTTTGCCTGCCTGAAGAAATGAGGTGAGCTATATAGTACAGAATCAACAACCACATGTTGAATATCTTCTTTAGATAGAACCTTTCCCTTGACATTAGAAATGTGGAGAAATATAAGGCAGAGTTCCTGCACATATTATGCTTCACATCTAAGATGCAGGACTTGCATCTTAAAAGGACAAATAAATAACATAGAGACCTATTTGTAGCATGGTGTGTGAGTATCAAAGACAAGGAAAAAGATTACTCACCAACAACATTATAAACTTCTCAATGTAAAATAATAATAAAGAACACTTTTCTCTTTTTTTTTAAAAAATTTCAGTTTAGGGGTAGATGTACAGGATATACAGGTTTATTACATATATACACCTGTACCATTGTAGTTTACTGCACAGGTCATCCCATCACCCAGGAATTAAGCCCAGCATTCATTAGCTATTTTTCCTGATGCTCTCCCCACCCCACAGGTGCCTAGTGTGTGTTGTTTCCCTCCATACGTCTATGCATTCTCATCATTCAGCTCCCACATATAAGTAAGACCATGCAGTGTTTGGTTTTCTGCTCCTGCTTTACTTTGCTGAGGATAATGGCTTCCAACTCCATCCATGTTCCTGCAAAGGACATTATCCCTTTCCTTTTTATGGCTGTGTAGTATTTCATGGTGTATATGTACCAATTTTCTTTATGCAGTCTATCATTGATGGATATTTAGGTTGATTCCATGACTTTGCTATTGTAGATAGTGCTGCAATGAACATATGTATGCATGTAACTTTAAAATAGAATGATTTATATCATTTGGTATATACCAAGTAATGGTATTTCTGCCTTTAGGTCTCAGAGAAATCACCACACTATCTTCCACAATGATTGAACTAATTTACACTCCCACCAACAGTGTGAAAACGTTCCTTTTTCTTCATAGTCACTGCAGCATCTGTTGTTTTTTGATGTTTTTACAATAGCCATTGTAACTGGTGTGAGATGGTATCTCACTGTGGTTTTGATTTGCATTTCTCTACTGATCAGTTATGTTGAGCTTTTTTTTCATTTTTCTTGGCCACATGTATGTCTTCTTTTGAGAAGGATTTGTTCATATTCATTTTTTAATGGCTGCTTTTTAATGGGTTGGTTTTTTTTCTTGTAAATTTGTTTAAGTTACTTGTGGAGTCTGGATATTGGAAGGCATATAGGTAGGTAGGTAGGTAGGTAGGTAGGTAGGTAGATAGGTAGAGAGAGAGCAAAGATTTTCTCCCATTCTGTATATTGTTTGTTCACATTGATTTTAGTTTCTTTTGTTGCACAGAAGCCCTTTAGTTTAATTAGATACCATTTGTCAATTTTTGATTTTGTTGCAATTGCTTTTGATATTTTAATTATGAAATCTTTGTCCAAGCCTACGTCCTGAATGGTATTGCCTAAAGTTTCTTCTAGGGTTTTTATAGTTTTGGGTTTTACATTCAAGTCTTTAATCCATCTTGGTTAATTTTTGTATATGGTGTAAAGGAAGGGGTCCAGTTTCAATTTTCTGCATATGACTAGCCAGTTCTCCTAGCACTGTCTATTAAATAGGGGATCCTTTTCCCATGGCTTGTTTTTGTTAGGTTTTTCAAAAATCAGATTGTTGTAGGTGTGTGCTCTTATTTCTGACTTCTCTATTCTGTTCCGTTGGTCTATGTGTCTGTTCTTGTACTGGTACCATGTGGTTTTGGTTACTGTAGCCTTGTAGTATAGTTTGAAGTTAGGTAGCATGATTCCCATTAAATTACCATTGATCTTCTTTGCAGAATTAGAAAAAACTATCTTAAAATTAATATAGAACAAAAAAATGGCCCAAATAGCTGAGTCAATCCTAAGCAAAAAGCACTTTTCTCTATTCTCCTACCAATGTTCTAAAGAAGAAAATAAAGAATAAAGAAGGAAAGGCTACAGAGATGACAAAGCAAATGAAAAAGGAAGCAGAAAAGAAAAAATTCAAAAATATCAGTAAAAGTAGCTATGTAGATAAATATAAAGGTCAGTATTAATATCTTTCCATTTGTAACTCTCACTTTTTCTTATGTGATTTAAGTCCAATTGCGTAATTCAAAAATTATAAATCTGTTTATGAAGACACAATGTATAAATATGTTATTTGTCACAATAACAACATAAAGAGAGGGATGGAGTTGTATAAATACAAACATTTTGTATACAACTGAAACTAAGTTGAATTGAAATTAGATTGCTACAAATGAAAATGTTAATTGTAATCCTCAGGGCAATCATTAAGGATACAACTTTAATGACCAGTGATGATGAGCTTTTTTTTCATATGTTTGTTGGCTGCATAAATGTCTTCTTTTGAAA
This sequence comes from Cebus imitator, assembly GCF_001604975.1. Lineage (NCBI taxonomy): Eukaryota > Metazoa > Chordata > Mammalia > Primates > Cebidae > Cebus > Cebus imitator. The sequence goes on along the minus strand of NW_016107478.1, from coordinate 5,019,829 downwards.
AGTGTCTGTTCATATCTTTTGCCCACTTTTTGATAGGGTTGTTTGTTTTTTTCTTGTAAATTTGTTTAAGTTCTGCCTAGATTCTGGATATTAGCTCTTTGTCAGATGGGTAGATTGCAAATATTTTTCCCATTCTGTTGGTTGCCAGTTCAGCCTATTGATAGTTTCTTTTGCTGTGCAGAAGCTCTTAAATTTAATTAGATCCCATTTGTCTATTTTGGCTTTTGTTGCCAATGCTTTTGATGTTTTAGTCATGAAGTTGTTGCCCATGCCTATGTCCTGAATGGTATTCCCCAGGTTTTCTTCTAGAGTTTGTATGGTGTTAGGCCTCATGTTTAAATCTTTAAACCATCTAGAGTTAATTTTTGTATAAGGTGTAAGGAAGGGATCCAGTTTCAGCTTTCTGCAAATGGCTAGCCATTTGCAATGGCTAGTTTTCCCAACACGATTTATTAATAGGGAATTCCTTCCCCATTGCTTGTTTTTGTCAGGTTTGTCAAAGATTAGATGTTTGCAGTTGTGTGACATTCTTTATGAGGCCTCTGTTCTGTTCCATTGGTCTATATTTTTGTTTTTGGTACCAGTACTATGCTGTTTTGATTATAGTAGTCTTGTAATATAGTGTGAAGTCAGATAGCATGATGCCTCCAGCAGAAATGCAAATCAAAACCACATTGAGATACCACCTCACACCAGTTAGAATGGCGATCATTAAAAAATCTGAAGACAACAGATGCTGAAGAGGATGTGGAGAAATAGGAACGCTTTTACACTGTTGGTGGAAGTGTAATTAATTCAACCATTGTGGAAGACAGTATAGCGATTCCTCAAGGATCTAGAAATAGAAATACCATTTGACCCAGCAATCCCATTACTGAGTATATACCCAAAGACTTATAAATTGTTCTATTATAAAGACACATGCACACGTATGTTTATTGCTGCACTGTTCACAATAGCAAAAACTTGGAACCAACCCAAAATGCCCATCAATGACAGACTGGATAAATAAAATGTGGCACATATACATCATGGAATACAATGCAGCCATAAAAAAGGATGAATTAATGTCCTTTCCACGGACATGGATGAAACTGGAAACCATCATTCTCAGCAAACTGACACAAGAACAGAAAACTAAACACCACGTGTTCTCACTCCTAAGTGGGTATTGAACAATGAGAACACATGGACACAGGGAGGGGAACATCACACACTGGGGCCTGGGGGGTGGGGGGGCCAGGGGATGATTGGCAGGGGCTGGGGAAATTGGGGAGGGATAGCATTAGGAGAAATACCTAATTTAGATGATGGGGCAATGGATGCAACAAACCACCACCATGGTACATGTATACCTATGTAACAAATCTGCACGATCTGCACATGTACCCCAGAACTTAAAGTATAATAAATAGTTTAAATAAAAAGAATATAACTTTAAAATGTGTAGACAAAGAAAAAAGAAAGTAATCAAAAAGTTAATGTATTTAATACAAAAGAAGGCAGTAATGAAGGAATTAAAGAGCAAAAATCATAACATATAGAAAGCAAATAGCAAAATGTGATTGTACAAAGATGTGATTGTACCACTGTACTACTCAAACCTGAGCAAAAGAACAAGACCCTATCTCAAAAAAGAAAAAAATTGTTACAACAAATAAAGACATTACATAATAATAAAGGGTCAATCCATCAAGAACATATATCAATTATAAACCTATAAACAGAGCCCCAAAATATATAAAGCAAAGATGGACAGTTAAAGACAGAAGTAGACAGTTTAACAGTAAGAGTAGGACATTTGTATACCTCACTTTCGATAACGTGTAAAACAACTAGGCAGATCATCAACAAGGACATAGAGGACATGAATAACACTATAAGCCATCTAGACCTAAGAGATGTATAGAACACTCCATTCAACCACTGTAGAATACACATTCTTCTCAAGTACACATGGATCATTCTCCAAGATGAACCATATGTTAAACTTCAAAACAAATCTCAATAAATTTTAAAAGATTAAATCATAACAAATGTCTTTGGAATGAAATTCAAAATCTATAACAGAAGGAAAACTGGAAAATTCACAAATATGTGGAAATTAAACAACATACTCTTAAATAACCAATGGGCCGAAGAAAAAATCACAAGGGGATTTAGAAAATAGATATGAATGAACATAAAAACACAACATACCAAAATCTATGGGATGCAATGAAAGCAGTGCTCAGAGGGAAATTTATAGTTTTAAATACAGGCATTAAAACAAAATCTTGTATCGATAACCTAACCTTCCTAAGTAAGTAACGACCAAACAAACAAACAAACAAACAAAAGGCAGACTAAACCAAAAGCAAATGGATGCGCTGAAATAATAAAGGTTTTGAGCAGAAATAAATGAAATTATACCAAAGTTTATTCTTTGAAACGATCAACAAAACTGCCAAACTTTTAGCTCAACTGATGAAGACCAAAAGAAGATTCAAATTACTAAAATAAAAAAGGAAAGCGGTAATATTACTATTAGCTTTATAGAAATAAAAAGAATTATAGGAAGTGGTATAAACATTTCTATATGAAAAAAATCATATAACATGGACAAAATAAACAACTTCCTGGAAACACACAAACTACCAAAATCAACTCGAGATGAAATCTGGATAGACCTAAAACAAATAAGGAAACTGAATCAGTAATCAAAAACTCTAACAGAAAAAAGTTCATGACAGGGTGGCTTCACTGGCAAAGTCTACCAAATATTTTATGAAGAGCATCAATTCTTTTCAAACTTCCAAAAAGTAAAAGTGGAGAAAATACTTCTGAACTCATTCTATGAAGCCAGCATTACCCTGATATGAAAGCCAGACAAAGACATGACAAGAAAAGAAAGCTGCATGCCAATATCCCTTATGAATATAGATGCAAAAATTCTCAACACAATACTAGCAAACAAAATTCAACACTAGATTAAAAGGATTATACCTCATGACTAAGTGGAATGTATTCCAGGGATGCAAGTGTGGTTCAACATATAAAAAGAAATCAAATTAATGTATTACAATATTTATGAAAGAAAGAGTAAAACTCCATACATTCATCTTAACTTATGATAAAAAGCATTTGACAAAATTCAGGTCTTTCAGGATGAAAACACTCAGTAAAGTAGAAATAGAAGGCAGCTTTCTCAACATGATAAAGACCATCTGGAAAATTCCACAGTTAACATCATACTGTATGTTAAAAACCAAAGCTTCCCCTGTAATATCAGGCACAAGACAAGAATTTTCATTCTTGCCACTTCCATTCAACACATACTGGAAGTTCTAGACAGGTCAACAAAGTAAGAAAAAGAAATAAAAGGCATCTATATTAGAAAGGCAGAGGGAAAACTATTTCTAGTCGCAGGTGACATGATTTTATATCAAACAAAAACTATTAAAGCTAAGCATTAGTCTGTTTTGCATTGCTATAAAGGAATACCAGAGACTGGGTAATTTATAAAGAGTTTTCTTTGGCTAAGTTCTGCAGGTTGTACAAGCATGACACCAAGATCTGCTCGGCTTCTAGTGAAGCCTCAGGAAACCTATACTCATGGCAGAAGGAAGGGGAAGCAAGCATGTGACATTGTGAGAGAGGGAACAAGAGAGAAGGCACCAAGAGGCCCCAGGCTCTTCTAACCAGCCAGCTTTTATGTGAACTAATAGAGTGATAAGTCATTATAATGAGGAGAGCACCAAGCCATTCTTAAGAGATCTGCTCCCATGACCCAAATACCTCTCTCTAGGCCCACCTTCAACAATAGAGTTCATGCTTCAACATGAGATTTGGAGAGGCCCCACGTCCAAACTATAGCAAGGAAATAAAGGAATTTAAGGAAGTTGCAGAATATAATATCAAAACTCCAGTGTATTTCTACAATGGATGTCTGTATTGTATATAAAACTCCATTGTATTTCTATACATAAGCAATTAACAACCTGAAAAGGAAACCATAAAACAATTACATTTAAAATAACATAAGGCCTGGTGTGGTGGCTCAGGCCTGTAATCACAGCACTTTGGGAGGCCAAAGTGGGTGAATCACTTGAGGTCAGGAGTTCAAGACCAGCCTAGCCAACATGGCAAAACCCTGTGTCTACTAAAAATTCAAAATTAGATGGATATGATGATGCATGCCTGTAGTCCCAGATACTCAGGAGGCCAAGGCAGGAGAATCACTTGAACCTGGGAGTCAGGGGTTGCCGTGAGCTGAGATCATACCACTGCACTCCAGCCTGGGAGACAGAGCAACACTGTCTCAAAAACAAACAAACAAAAACAAATAAACAGAGAAACAAAAAATAACATCAAAACAGTAAAACATTTAGGAATATATTTAACCAGAGAAGTGTAACACTTGTGCACTGCAGACTATAAAACTTTGCTGAAGGGGATTAAAGAGGACCTAAATAAGTAGAAAGACATTAGAAGTTCATGATGGGGAGGAAGGCAGCAAATCACACTGCCATATGTGTACCTATGCAACAATCTTGCATGTTCACATGTACCCCAAAACCTAAAATGCAATTTAAAAAAAGAAGTTCATGGAATGGAAGATAAGATGGCAATATTCCCCAAATTGATCTACAGATTCAGTGCAAGCTCTATCAAAATTTCAACTTCTTTTTTGAACAAATTCACATGGAATGACAAGAGATGGAGAATATCCAAAATCCTGAAAAAGAAAGCAAAAGAGTTTAAACCCCCTACTTCAAAACTAACTACAAAGTTACAAAAATCAAAATAGTATATTACTGGAATAAGGGTAGATATATAGGTCATTGGAGTATAATTGAGAGTTCAGTAAGAAATCAAGATATCTATGGATAATTGATTTCTAATAAGGTTGTCAAGACCATTCGATGGGGGAAAGAATTGTCTTTTCAAAAAATGGTGCTTGGACAAACAAATGTCTATATGGCCAAGAATGGATTTAGATCTTTGCCTCACACTACATACAGAAGTTAATTCAAAACAGATTTAAAAACTCAAATGTAAAAGCTAAAACTATATGATTCTTGAAGGGAAACATAGGTGTAACTTTTTGTGACCTTAGATTAAGCAATAATTTCTTAGCCAAGCAACAAAAGAAAAATAGATAACATAAACTTTACTAAAATTAAAAACAAAAAAATTATTACAATGTCATAATTATACATAATTAGTAGGTACAGAGTGACATTTCAATTCATGCATACAACGTGTATTTATCAATCAGGATAATTACCATATCCATCATCTCAAACATCCATTGTATTTTTGTGTTGGTAACATTCAACATCCTCCTTCTAGCTATCTGCAATGATATAATATATTACTGTCAACTGTAGTCATTCCAAAGTTGTATAAAACACTAGAAATTTTTCCTCCTAGCTAGCTGTAAATTTGTATCCATTAACCAATTTCTTTAACTCCCTCCTCCTCCTAATGCTCTCTGGTAACCACAATTCTACTCTTTGCTTCTATGAGCTCAGCATTTTTTAGTTCCCACATTATGAGTGAGAACATGTGGTATTTATCATTCTGTGTCTGACTTATTTCACTTAACAGAGTGTCTCCTTGGATCAACCATGTTGCTGCAAATGACAGAATTTTATTCATTTTTATAGTTAAATAGCATTTCATTGTGTTTTACATATATATATATTACATTTTCTTTATCCATTCATCTACTGATGGGCCTGTAGGTTGATTCAATATCTTGGCTATTGTGAATAGTGCTACAGTAAACACAGGGATGCAGATCACACTTCAGCATATGGTTTTCCTTTTCTTTGGATATGTACCCAATAGTGGAATTGCTAGATCATATGGTAGTTCTATTTTAAGTTTCTTTGAAGAACTTCCATACTGTTTTACATAATGGCTATACTAATTTATATTCCCACTAACAGAATATAAGAGTTTCCTTTTCTCTGCATCTTTGCTGGCATTTTTTTGTTTTGTTTTGTCTTTTTAATAATAGCTAGTCTAGGTGAGACAATATCTCATTGTGGTTTTGATTTAAATTTTCTTAATGATTTGTGATGGTGAGTACTTTTTCATATACATTGCCATTTGTATGACTTTTTTAAAAATAAAAATCTATTATGATCATTTGCCGATTTTTAAATCAGATTTTTTGGTTTTTTGCTGTTGAATTATTTGAGTTTCTTGTATATTCTGGATATCAATGCCTTATCAGATGAATAATTTGTAAATATTTTCTCCCATTCTTCAGGTTGTGTCTTCATTGTTTGATTATTTCCTTTGCTATACAGAAGCTTTTGAGTTTGACATAATCCCATTTGTCATTTTTGCTTTTGTTGCCTGTGCTCTTGAAGTCTTATCATTAAATCTTTGCTCAGAAGTGGGTTTTTTTTTTTTTTTTTTTTTTTTTTCTCTTTTTTTTTTCATGTTTTCTCCTGGTGGTTTTACAGTTTGGGGACTTACATTTAATGCTTTCACCCATTTTGAGTTGATTTTTGTATATGGTGAGAAGTAGGGGTCTAATTTTATTCTTCTGTATATAGATATCCAGTTTTTCCAGCACCATTTTTTGAAGTCTGTCCTTTCCTCAGTGGATATTCTTGGCATCTTTGCCAATCAGTTGGCAATTTTTCTGTTCTTTGCTATGGTCTATGTATCTGTTTTTATGGTACTACCATGCTATTTTGTGTAGTATAGCTTTGTATTATAATTTGAAAGCAGAAACTATAATGGCTTCAGCTTTGTTCCTTTTGCTCAAAATTAGTTTGGCTATTTTTAGGGTTTTCTGCGATTTCATACAAATTTTAGGGGTTTTCTTGTTTTCATTTCTATAAAGAATGCCATTGAAATTTTGATATGGATTAAATTGATGCTGTAGATTACTTTGGGTTATATGGTCATTTTGACAATATTAATTATACCAATCCATAAACATGGAATTAAAAAAAAATTTTCCTCTTCATTTTTTAAATCAGTGTTTTGTAGTTTTCATTGTAAAAATGTTTAACCTCTTTGGCTAAATTTATTGCTAGGTGTCTTTTTTGTAGCTATTGTAAATAGGATTGTTTTCTTGATTTTCTCTTCAGCTAGTTTGCTACTGGTGTGTAGAAACATTACTGATTTTCATATGGTGATTTTTTTTTTATCCTGCAATGTTAAGAATTTTATTTTACTAGTTCTAAGAGTTTTTGGTGGCGTTTTTAGGTTTTTCTCTGTATGAGATCATGTTATCTGCAAACAAAGACATTTTGACATTCTCTTTTCCAATTTGGATGTATTTTGTTTCTTTTTCTTTCCTGATTGTTTGGGCTAGGACTTCCAATGCTAATTGAACAAGAGTGTTGAAAATGGGCATCCTTGTCTTGTTCCATTTCTTTGAGGAAAAGCTCTTTTCCCCCATTTAGTAGGATATTAGTTTTGAGGCTTTATTGTGCTGAGGTATGTTTCTTTTATATCTAGTTTGTTCAAAGTTTTATCATGAAGGCATATTGAATTTTGTCAAATACTTTTTCTGTGTCTTTTGAGATGATTTCATGTTTTTTGTCTTTCATTCTGTTGTTGTGATGTATCATGTTTATTGCTTAGCATATGTTGGACCAACCTTGCATCTCTGCAATAAATCCCACTTGATAATAGTGTATAATCTTTTTGCTGTGCTGTTGGATTTAGTTTGCTAGTTTGTTTGTTTTGAGACAGAGTCTTGCTCTGTCGCCCAGGCTGGAGTGCAGTGGTGTGAATCTCGGCTCACTGCAACCTCTGCCTCCTGGGTTCAAGTGATTCTCCTGCCTCAGCTTCCCCAGTAGCTGGGACTATAGGCATGCACCACCACACCCAGTTGATCATTGTATTTTTTTAGTAGAGACGGGGGTTTCACCAGGTTGGCCAGGATGGTATCGATCTTTTGACCTCATGATCTACCCACCTCAGCCTCCCAAAGTGCTAGGATTACAGGCATGAGCCAACCTGCCCAGCCATTTGCTAGTATTTTATTGAGGATTTTTACATCTACGTTCATTACAGATATTGGCCTGTAGTCTTCATTTTTGTTTTGTTCTTTTCTGGTTTGTGTATCAGCATAAGGCTGGCACCATAGAATAAATTTGGAAGAGTTCCCTCTTCTTTAGTATTTTAAAAATAGTTTGAGAAGAATTGTTAGTTCTCTTTTAAATGATTGACATTATTGAGCAGTAAAGTTGTCTGGTCTGGGCTAGTCTTTGTTGGGAGATGCTTATTACTTGCCATTTGTCTGTTCAGATTTTCTGCTTCTTCTTGGTTCAGTTTTGGTAGGTTTTATGTGTATAAGAATTAATATACTCCCTCTAAGTTTTCCAGTTTGTTAGCATATTGGAATGATTATTTGTATTTCCATGGCATTGGTTGTAAGGTCTCTGTTTTCATTTGTGATTTTATTTATTTGGATCTTCTTTTTCTCTTAGTCTCTTTTCAACAAATCATCTATTTGTTTGTCAATCTTTTGTATTTTTTGTCTCTATTTCATTCGGTCTGATTTAATTTTTATCATTTGTTTTCTTCTATTAATATGAGGCTTGATTTGTTCTTGTTGACTAATTTTTTGAGGTGCTATATTAGTGAAGTTTTAAATTTATTTATTTATTTACTCTTCCTGCTTTGTTGATGTCATTTATTTCTATGAACTTCCGTGGTAGAACTGCTTTTGCTGTATCCCATAGGTTTTGTTATACTGTGTTTCTATTTTCATTTGTTTCAAAAAGATTTCCTATTTTCTTCTAATTCTTCATTGAACCACTGATCATTCAGAAGCATGTTATTTAACTTCTATATACCTCCACAGTTTCAAAAGTTCATCTTTTTATTGACTTCTAGTTTTATTCTATTGTGATCTAAAGAAAACCTTAATATGATTGTAATTTTCATAAGTTTATTGAGGCTTGTTTTATGCCTTAACATATGATCTATCCTGGAGACTGTTGCATATACTGATGAGAAGAATGTATATTCTGCAGCTGTTGTTGAAAACATTTGACAGATGTCTGTTGAGTCTATTTGATCTATAATGCAGTTTAAGTTCTATGTTTTTTGTCAATTTTCTGTATAGATGATCTGTCCAATGCTAGGAGTGGAGTGTTGAAGTCCCTACCTATTGATATATTGCAGTGTATCTCACGTTTTAACTATAATTTTTACTTTATATATCTGAGTGCTGTTGTGTTGGATGCATATTTATTTAGAATGTATATCCTTTTATAGAATTAATTGCTTTATTCTTATGTGATAACCTTCTTTGTCTCTTTTTTATGTATTTTGACTTAAATTTAATGTATTTTGTCTGATGTAAGTAATTATAGCTACTTCTGCTCAGTTTTGTTTTTTGTTTATGTAGAATCTTTTCTCCTTTTTTTTACTTCAGTCTATGTATATCTTTACAGGTGAAGTGAGTTTCTTGTAGACAAAATGGAGTTTGATCTTCTTTTCTTTTTATCCTTTCAGCTAGTCCATGTATTTTAATTGGGGAATTTTAACTAATTACATTTGCAGTTGTTATTGATAGGTATGGATTTACTCCTGTCATTTTGTTAATTTTTTACTGGTTGTTTTTATATTTTTTGTTCCTTTCTTTCTCCATTATTGTTTCTCATTGTCTGGCAGTTTTGTGATAATGTTTGATTCCTTTCTCTTTCTTCTTTGTATGTCTGCTCTACTAGTGAATTTTATACTTTCATTAATTTTCATGTTGGTAGTTATTGTCTTTTCACTTCCAGATTTAGGACTACCTCAAGCATTTCTTATATGGCTTGTCTAGTGGTGATATATTTCCTCTGGTTTGCTGACATGTGAAAAATGTTATTTCTCTTGAGTTTCTGAAGGAAATAATTGCTGGGTGTAGTATTGTTGGCTGGCAAGTTTTTTTTATTTTTGTTTTTGTTTTTCTTTCAGTACTTTGAATATATCTTCCCATTCTCCCCTGGACTATAAGGTTTCTGCTGAGAAATTTTCTGTTGATCTGATAAGGATTGCCGTACATGTGACTTGACACTTTTCTCTTGCTCCTTTTAGAATTCTCTTTATTTTGACTTTTGATGGTTTGACTACAATATACCTTGAAGAGGGACCTTTTGTGTTCAATCAGTTTGGGAATCTCTGAGCTTCCTGGGTCTCAATGTCCCTATCTATCTCTCTCAAGATTTGAGAAGTTTTCAGCTGTTTATTTAAATAGATTTTCAATGTCTTTTCCTATTTATTCACCTTCTAGAGCTTACATAATCTGAACATTTGTTCACTTAATGTCTCAGATGTCTTGTATGCCTCTTCATTCTCTTAAATTATTTTTTCTTTTGTTGACTTATTGGGTTATTTCAAAAGACCTGTCTTCAAGTTCAGAAATTCTTTTCTCTTGATCCAGTAAATTGTTGAAGCTGTTGATTATAATTTTTATTTTATTCATTGAAATCTTCAGTTCCAATATTTCTGTTTGGTCTGTCTTATAATATCTATCTCTGTTGATGTTCTTCTTCAGATGATCAATTGTTTCCCTGATTTCATTGAACAGTCTATTTGTATTCTCTTATATATCACTGAGTTTCTTTAAGATAATTATTTTGAGTTCATTTTTAGGCATTTCATAGATTTTCTTGTTTGGAGTCTGTTACTGGAAAATTATTGTGTTCCTTTGGAAGTGTCATGTTTCTTTGCTTTTTCATACATCTTTTGTCCTTATGTTGATATCTGCACATCTGGTGTAGCAGTTGCCTTGTCTCATTTTATCAAGTAACTTTTTATAAAGAAAGAATGTTTTCTGTAGCTTTGTCCTATAGTGTTGGTTGGGTAATGTTTTGGCTTTGGTTCCGAGTGGGTGCAATAGTTTAATCTCTGTGTGATTTTGTTTGGTATATTCACTGTTAGCAGTGTCTGCAAGTGCCTCAGTGGCCTAGGCTGTGAGATTTTGTGGAGGCTATAGTGCAGCTTTGCAAAGGGTAGTGGGCCCCCAGTGGGCCAAATCTCTGGCCCCTGAGAGGGCTTATAGGCCTTTGGTAACTCTGTTTCTGGAGTAGGTAAGGTTTCCAGAAGTGGCAGACCCTGAGTGGACCAGTTCTTAGGTCTGAGTGGACCTGTGCAATACCTGGGCTGTTGCACAGGTATTCAGTGGCTTGGCCACTGGAGTGGATGAGGTTGCTACCAGTGGTAGGCATTGGGTGGGCCAGTCCTCTAGCCTCTGGGTGAGGTGTGTGGTGACTCAACTGCTGGAATGAACAGGGCCACTTGCAGTGACAGGCCCTGAATGGGCTGGTGCTTGGGCCTCTGATGGGGTGTGTGTGAGCACGTGGTGGCTATGTCACTGGAGTGGGTGATTTATCAAGAAAATGGACAACTTACAGGATCGGAGAAAATATTTGCCTATTATAGATCTGATGAGACTTATATCCAGAATTTATACAAAACTCAATAACAAAAGACAATCTAATTCAAAAATTGGCAATGGATCTGAATAGCCATTTATCTAAGGAAAATATACAGATGGACAATAAGCACATAAAGATACTCAGCATCATCAATCATTAGGGAAATACAAAGGAAAACCACAATGAGATAGTTCACACTCGCTAGGATGGGTAAAAAGTAAACAAAATAAAACAAAACATAATTTAATGAATGTTGGTGAGATGTGGAGAAATTGGAACATTTATACATGGCTGGTGGGAAGGTAAAATGGTGCAGTCACAGTGAAACTAATAGTTTGGTGGTTCCTGGAAAAGTTAAACCTAGTATTATTATAAGACCCAACAACACTACACCTAGATGTAGTAGTTTGTTCTCATACTTCTATGAAGAAATATCCAAGACTGGGTAAGTTATAAAGAAAAAGAGGTTTAATGGGCTCACAGTTCCACCTGGCTGGGAAGACCTCGCAACCATGGTGGAAGGTGAAGGAGGAGCAATGGCATGTCTTACGTGGTGGCAGGAAAAACAGCACATGCAGGGGGACTGCCCTTTATAAAACCATCAGATCTCATGAGACTTATTCATCATCCCAAGAACAGAATGGGAAAAACCAGCCACCAGAAATCAATTAGTTGCCACCAGGTCCCTCCCACAACACATGGGGATTATGGGAGCTACAATTCAAGATGAGATTTGGCTGGAGATGCAGGCAAACCATATCATTAGGTATATACTTAAAATAATTGAAAAGAAGTGTTTAAACAAATCTTGTACATAAGTGTTCAGGCAGCCCTATTCTTAAAATAGATAAAATGTAGAAATAACCCAGTGTCTACAAACAGTTTATCAAGATGCGGCAGATGCCTACAATGGAATGTTATTAAGCTATCAAAAGGAATGAAGTGCTGATTCATGCTACAACAAGGATGAACCTTGAAAATATTATGCTAAGTGAAAGAAGCCAGACACAAATGGCTACATATTGTATGGCTGTATTTATATAAAGTGTCCAGAAGAGGCATAGAGACAAAGAAAATTAGTGGTTGTCACATACTGGAGGAGTCAGAGTAAATGCAAAGGCCAGTGACTACTCAATGGGCACACGTTTCTTTCTGGATGATAAAGATATTCTAGTATTAGATAGTGGTAATTGTTGCCAACCCCTGTGAGTGCACTAAACACCACAGAATTGTACACTTTAAAATGTACTAAAAATTGTTCACTTTAAAATGACTAAAAGGGTGAATTTTGTTATATGAATTTTGTCTTAATTTAAAAAATACACAAGGAAAGAAGAAGCATTTTAATTATTTCATGTTTAGCATTATGCTAGTCATTTTCATTCTCTTATTGATTCAAGTGGATATTTATCCATGAACAGGTCATGATTTAATTGAAAGAAAATTTCCAAACTGGACTTTTGAATTTTCTCTTAAACTTTTGAATTTTCTCTGATTCTACCTCTTCTGTGAAGCCTTTCTGAGCTCTCCTACGACAGAACAAATGACTCCATTCTATGTAGTACTTCTTCCATTATTGTACATATTATACTTTGGCTTTATTATTTACATTTGTAATTTGTTTTTGCTTTGTAACATGTTTGTTGTTACTCTCTTTTACTAGTTTATGAGCTCTTCAAGTTTGGGCCTTGCCCTTGTGTTTGCATTTCTGGAGCCTGAAATATCACAAATAGCCCAAAGTACATACTCAATAAAGGTTTTCCTGGCCAGGTGGATTTACATATTTGCTTTCTGTAAGCACTACATTAATGGCTTCTAAAATAGCCCTGTTTAACTTGTCTGTGCAACACTCAGCATTCACTTCCAGAATGAAACTAGGTCACATCTGGGACACATGAAACATTTTAACAAGAGTTGTGTTTGAAATATAAAGCCCTTAAATGTACACCAAAGATAACCTGATCATCCCAAAAAATTATAACTGATAAAAGCTTTATTTCATTATTACATTTTTGGTCTTTGCTCTTTTACTTTTTTGTTTTAGCAAAGAGACTGGTGACATTTTGTCCCTGCTATAGAGATCTGTGGAACTCTGAACTTGAGAGAGGCGGTTTAGGGTATTTGGTGGAAGAAATTTTTAAGCTCAAAGCATTCAAGTGGTAACTTGGGTGCCATTAAGGCATTCAGTTTTAAAAGGGAAACAGAGCATAAAAGTTTGAAAAATTTGCAGCCTGACAATGTGATAGGAAAGAATATCCCATTTTCTGAGGATAAATTCAAGATGGCTGCAGAAATTTGCATAAGTAATGAGGGTCCAAATGTTAATCCCCAAGACAATGGGGAAAATGTCTCTAGGGCATGTCAGATGTCCTCATGGCAGTCCCTCTTATCACAGGCCCAGAGGCTTAGGAGGAAAAAGTGCTGTTGTAGGCTGGGCGCAGAGTCCCTGTGCTGCGTACAGCCTAGGGACTTGGTGCCCTGTGTTCCAGCCACTCCAGCCATGGCTGAAAGGGGCCAACACAGAGCTTCGGCTATGGCTTCAGAGGGTGGAAGCCTCAAGTCTTGGCAGCTTCCTTGTGGTGTTGAACCTGCAGGTGCATGGAAGTCAAGAATCGAGATATGGCAACCTCTGCCTAGATTTCAGAAGATGTATGGAAACGCCTGAGTGCCCAGGCAAAAATTTGCTGCAGGACAAAACCCTCATGGAGAACCTCTTCCAGGGCAGTATGGAAGGAAAATGTGGGGTTGAAACTCCCACAAAAAGTCTCTGCTGGGGCACTGCCTAGTGGAGCTGTGAGAAGAGATCTGCTGACCTCCAGACCCCAGAATGGTAGATTCACCAACAGCTGCACCATGTGCCTAAAAAGCCACAGACACTCAACACTAGCCTCTGAAAGCAGCCAAGAAGGGGGCTATACCCTGCAAGGCCACAGAGACAGAGCTGCTCAAGTCTGTGGGAACCCACCTCTTGCATCAGCATGGCCCAGATGTGAGACATGGAGTCAAAGGAGATCATTTTGGAGCTTTAAGATTTGACTGACCTGCTAGATTTCGACTTGCATGGGTCCTGTAGCCCCTTCGTTTTGAACAATTTCTCCCATTTGGAATGGTTGTATTTACCCAATGTCTGTACCTCCACTGTATCTAGGAAATAACTAGCTTGCTTTTGATTTTACAGGCTCATAGATAGAGAGAACTTGCCTTGTCTCAGATGAGACTTTGGACTGTGGACTTTTGAGTTCATGCTGAAATGAGTTAAGACTTTGTAGGACTATTGGGAAAGCGTGATTGGTTTTGAAAGGTGAGGATATGAGATTTGGCAGGGGCCAGGGGTGGAATTATATGGTTTTGCTGTGTCCCCACCCAAATCTCATCTTGAGTTGTACTCCCATAATTCCCACATGTTGTGGGAAGGACCCAGTGGGAGATAATTGAATCACTGGGGAAGTTTCCTCCAATACTGTTTTTGTGGTAATGAATAAGTCTTATGAGATCTAATGGTTTTATCAGAGTTTTTCACTTTTGCAACTTCCTCATTCTCTCTTTGCCTGCTGCCATCCATGTAAGATGGGACTTGCTCCTCCTTGCCTTCCACCACGATTATGAGGCTTTCCCAGCCACATGGAACTATAAACACAATTAAACCTCTTTCTTTCTAGACTGCTGCCATCCATGTAAGATGAGATTTGTTCCTTCTTGCCTTCCTCCATTATTGTGAGGCTTCTCCAGCCACGTGGAACTGTAAGTCCAACTGAATTTCTTTCTTTTTTAAATTGTCCATTTTCAGGCATGGCTTATTCAGCAACATGGAAACAGACTAATACAGTAAATTGGTACCAGTAGAGCGGGGTGTTGCTGAAAATATGGAAGCAACTTTGAAACTGGGTAACAGGCAGAGATTGCAACAGTTTGGAAGACTCAGAAGAAGACAAAGACCTCTTTGTTTATTTCAAAAGAATTCATGAAGCAGCATTATTATCCACATTTTGCAAATGAAAATATTGAAGTAGTCAAGTTTAAATAACTTGCTGAAAGTCACATAGCCCCTAAATGGCAGACCTAGGTCTTAAATTCATGTTCTAGATCCACTTAACATTCTTTTATGCCAGAATGTCTGTCTTACATTTTATGTATAGGACGTGCCTTATATTCAAGACAGTCTGAATCTTGTAAATAATTATGACTTCCATTTTTAATTGGACTATCAGGAAACTTAGAGTCAAACTTTAAGTCCCCTTTGCTAAGTGTGCAGGATTTTATGGCTTGTATTTCTTAGTGGTCTTGTCTTAATTTTTGATTTTACTTCCTCATTGCCCTGATTTCTTTTTGACTGTATATTACCTATATTTTCCTCCATATCATTTTGATAAGGTGAATGATAAACAAATGAATAACTAGCTCTGTAGCCTTGAGCCTGTGCTTAGTCAGCCTTTTGTCTAATAGAGATCCAGGACTGTCACTATATAGGTGTTGTGAACCCCCAGTTCTACCCTAAATACACATATTTAAGATCTCTGCTTTAGAGTTGGTTTTACAATCACAGACTTTTTGTAACAAAGTGTCCCCAGCAGCCATTACCAATGAATTAGTATTGGCAGAAGAGTTAAAGCCAATTTGATATGCTTGGTGTAATATGACCAGTAAATTAACTGATAATACTGTAGGATCTTTAATATGGTAATGCCCTATGAAGAGCTGCTACTGTGTTTAATAGAGGATACCCAGAAAGCTTTTAACCCAAGCTCCTTGTATGTGATGAGCAACATTATAGTCTGAATGCTTCCCATACTCCAAGTACTTAAATAAGTGGCAAATTGAGCAACATGTGAATGCACTCTCTCTTCTAATAATTAATTTTTCTTCCCTAGACTCAAATTTGTGGCATTATTCCAAGGATATCTCAATGTTTTTTTTCTTTTAAGTGCTGTACTATTTGGTTCTTTCATCCTAAAGAGTTATTTGGCCTTATTAATACAGTTAGCTCCACTAAAGCTGTAGGGTCACAATTCCATTATCTAATATCCTGAAGCAGCACTACACCACCATTCAGGAGAGAGCAGAATTAATTTAGGCAATTCAAGACTTGGATTCTATTTAACACCATTTAGTGAAAATTTCCAAAGAACCATTTAAAGAAGCTTTGCCCATAAGATCATAATGACATGAGTCACTATAATTATCAAAATGTTACTGATGTATAAGTTTCTTATAGTTTTATAAATATTTATATATTGTAATATGTTTTCACATATATTTTCTCATAACTCAAAGCTTTAACAAGTTTCCTTTTAACATACATATCTATGTGTATATGAATATATAATCAAGGGTTTGATTCTGTGGGGTAAGTATCAGAACTGGCTGATGGGCAACATTAAGATATTCTTTAAGCAAACTGGTCACCTTCTATTCTGTTGTGTGAAACTCAGGTGCATTGGCCTGTGAGCCTTGCTTAAGCTGATAGCCTGGCACTTTCAGTTTCTCCCCCAAGGTGAATATATGAGACTCTGACATTGACACAGATATGGCTATTTCATCTTCAGAAACATTCTATTCCTTGACATGTTTGAGAATTAAAATTAAGAAAATGTTCAGGATTTTGACCCCTTTCAATCTAGTGTCTTTCTTAATGTTGTTCTTTTCCATGTTTTCTCCACTGTTCCAATTGTTTCAAAGATGAACAACAATCATTTGATGATGTTTTTACTTTTTTTTTTTTTTTGAGATGGAGTCTTGCTCTGTGGCCCAGGCTGGAGTGCAGTGGCCTGATCTCAGCTCACTGCAACCTCTGCCTCCCTGGTTCAAGTGATTCTCTTGCCTCAGCCTCCTGAGTAGCTGGGATTACAGGTGCACAGCATCATGCCTGACTAATTTTTTTATTTTTAGTAGAGACGGGGTTTCGCCATGTTGGTCAAGCTGGTCTTGAACTCCTGACCTCATGATCTGCCCACCTCAGCCTCCCAAAGTGCTGGAATTATAAGCGTGAACCACTGTGCCCAGATGTTTTTACATTTTAAAGCTTTCCCCTTTATCACCTCATTATATTTCCATATCTTTCTTTGTGGTACTATCATGACTCACATTTTTCCAGTGAAAATATTAATGTTATGACATTCAGAACCAGACAAGCTTCAGGAGGATTGGCAGACCCAATGGTGCCATGCTCATTGGTGTTCACTGTTTATTATAGATTCAAAGATATCAGTGGACAACCCATTCCAGACATTGTGAGGAATACAAAGATACACAGAACACATCAGTGAATGTCCTCTATGCTCCAGGAGTAATTTGAAGGCGCCACACTTCTTACTTCCAACGCCCTCCCAGGTGCTATTTTCTCTGCTTAAAAGACTAGCTGGGCACAGTGGCTCATGCCTGTAATATCAGTACTTTGGGAGGCTGAGGCAGGATTATTGCTTGAGCCCAGGAGTTCAAGACCAGCCTGGGTAACATAGCGAGACCTCGTCGCTACAAAACAATTTAAAAATTAGCCAGGTGTGGTGTAGCCTGTGCCTACGGTCACAGCTACTTGGGAGGCAGGGGCAGGAGGATTGCTTGAACGTGGGACATCAAGGCTGCAGTGAGCTATAATTGCACCACTGCACTCAAGCCTAGGTGACAGAGTGAGATCCTGTCTCAATAAAAATAAAAATAAAAATAAAAACTCCCCTTAACTTTTATAAACTCATCTTCACTTCTCTAAACTCCATGAAGCAAGTATCAGGTCTGTATTAATTACTGTATTCCCTGCCACTAGCACAGTACATTGGTAAATGCTCAATTAACATTTGTTGAATGACTGAACTCAGCCTATTATCTTGTTGCCTTTTGCTGCCTCTGTAGTAATTATATTTCCTTGCTGCCCTTGTAATAATAGCACACATTTCTCTTGCTCTTAGATTCCATAATGTTGTTTCTGCTTGACTCTGAAACAAACTCTTGAAAAACAGAGGACACAGAAGATCTCAAGAGTGTTTCCCCATGACAATTTATATTAAAACTCTGTCTGGGCCCACTGTCAGTTCAGAATAAGATGAATCAGTAAGAGGTGACACTGGAAACTAACTACAGAACCTGTTGGAATTCACTAGTTAAATAAAATTAGGTTTGGCATGGTGGCCTACGCTTATAACCCCAGTACCTTGGGAGGCTGAAGCAGGCCGATTGCTTGAGGCCAGGAATTTGAGGCTGCTGAGAGCAATGATCATGCCATTATACTCCAGCCAGGGCAACAGAATGAGACCCTGTCTCAAAGAAAAAAAAAATTAACCAGTTTCTGACTTTTCTAACTAAAAATAATAGAATTATATATTGTATCCTGTTTACAAGATTTTCAGCTACATCATTTAATTAGTAACATCCAGTATATAATATTTATGATAAAGTTAGAATAAAATTATTGCTTCCAAATGAGCAAAATATAGTCAAAAGCTTTATGGGAGGAAATATCATAACTCCATTATATACTCATGCTGTTACATTGGTATAAGATATGTACATTTTAAACCTATGAAACCGTGACATAATCATCTTCATAATCTATTGAAACATTTGCACATTTCTGGCATGAGCACAGTGCTCAGCATAGAGTGTGTGTTTGACAAATGTTTTTGAAATAAGTGAATAGATATACTATGACTGATATTTGACAAGAACTTTATGGTGTTCAAAGCCATTATTTCATCTGAACCTCATAACAACTCAGTGAGTGGGTAGAGAAGTAATTACTACCAACTCTACCTTAAAAATGAAGAAAAGAGCCACCCAGAGGGTTTAATTAATTTGTCCAAGTTCACACAGAACTTGTATGTAGTATGGCTGTATTTTAGATCCAAGTCTTGGCATCTAAGATTCAAATCTATTCTGACTTCACTTTCAAACTTAAATTTATGTATGGTAGAAAAACTAAGAATTCCTTAACATTTTAAATGGCATTCAATGTGTTTCTAAAATGTCAAAATAAAGTTACTCTAATTTTACTAAAATTAGAGAATCATAATTCTACATAGGATAGACACTATTAAAACAAATTTACGACATGGAAATAATTGAATAATTTGTCTTAGGACTAAAATGAGAGAAAAGCACAGAATATGGAAGCAAAAGCAATCATATTGTTAGTGAATTGTCAGCATCTCTTAGTACCAATGAGTGAATAATTATCACAAAAGGAAAGAAAAACCATTATTAAGCCTGCTTGTAATAGTGTTCCTCTGGGGATAATTATTTGTCTTTGTTGTATTCTAATAGTACTACTTTACATATTATATAAACTCTTCTATTTTTATTTTTATATTTGATCCTTTTAAAAGCATGCTTTTAAAAATCCATGCTTTTAATGAACAAATAAGTTTCTTAATGTGTTTTGAACTTAGTAGAACAACAGGCCATTGTTTATTCATTTGGTTCCACAATCAATAAACATTTAATAACTTTATAGTAATTAACAACTGTTCAGAAAAAAAACAGAGCAACCTCAGGGGTTCCTTGTTACCGGAATCCTCATGCTGAGGCTCTTAGTGATGTTAAAGAGAAAACTCCTTCATCAAATGGCAGAAAATACTTCTTTTTTTTTTTTTTGCTAATTTTAAAAAACGACATAACTGTCCTAATTTCAAAAAGGTCTTCAATTAGCTTACAATAAAAGTACTGGTACAGTAAAACAATCCTAGCATACTCTAAAGGCAAGTAATCAATGAAGGGGAAGGAGAGAACTATTTTAATCAAGAATTTATAGCTGAGGAGAATACAATTGTGTATATTAAATGTAGTCATGAGCTCCTTGGCAGCTGAAGAATAGAGGAAAACACTATTTCTAATATTTAGTAGTAGATCCTGGAGTTCTGGGAGGCAGCAGATATATAGTTCCTAGAAAAGACTGAGTGAATGAACAAATAATGTAAATGAGAGAAAATTTTACAATAAAAGTACACAAGTATTTTTCATATAAGTCATTTTATAGATGTGGCCTGGTGAAATCCAAAGACCAGAAAGGTAAGACTCTAGTGTGGACCAGAATGATGTGGCCAACTGTAAAGCTTCCTGGAGATGGGTGCCTTCCAGGGAAAGCTTATGGGTGCTGGGGTGGGCATTGAGGAGCTGGGGAAATTGAGGAGGTTTCCACTTCACGTGTGAAGTAGAATGCACTACCCTCCTCTTTTAAAAACCCTTCAGTGGCATTCCATTACACTCATGACAACATCTGAATTTCTCATCATCACCTTCAAGGCCTTATGTGATCCAGCTTGGCCCCCTTGTGATCACATTTCCCCTGGATCATTCTGCCATCACCACGATGGACTTCTTTCAAGTCTTCAAACACTTAGCACTTGCTATTTAGTGTTCTTTAAATGATGCTTCTACCCGAAATGCTGTCTCTCTGCTCTTTCACCTGGCTAACTCTTATTCATTGAATAGATTTCACCTTAAGCATTTCTCTGTAGAGAAGACCTTCTGGACCTCTGCCTTACCCCATTTGTATTAAAACATATCTATAACCCTTTTTATAAAGAATCTGGGCAGTTTCTACAAGGGAACTCAATTTTTTGGTATTTAGACACTAAAATCTTTACCCTTTGATTGCTAATTGATATTGGCTTGTCAATGCTTCTTTGTCTTCTTGGTGAAAAGAGCTAGCGATTTTACAAAGCAAAAACAACAAAAAATTGATACTGGTAATTCCTATTCAAATTATAGTGTTTTAACTTTTTATTTTATATTTGTATGCCTTTTATTTCCGGCTAAAAAATGTTGATTTCTAAAGGAATTAATATTTGCTTAATGAAAAATACATCTTAATATATTTTTTAAAATATGAATACTAATATTACCAAGAATAAAAGTATTAAATGTATTTAATTGTATCCTTGGTATATATCCTATGAGGTATGGGAAGATAAAAATACAGTTTTGAAACCCGAAGTAATTATTCTCTTCATAGTTATGCCGCAACTTAGTATAAATTTAAGTATAACTGTACCTTTAATAATGAAAAGTAGCTAGATAGGATCTGTTACCTATGAGGAAGGGAAATTTGACGTCACAGAGTTGAGGGCTGTGAAAGTAGAAAAATTAAACCATTTTATGAATATACCACATCAAGTTCAGGATGATTGATAAACGTGTTAAACTTATTTTAAAAAGGAAAAAAGAAAAACACCAAGAGAGAAAATTGATAGAGAATTGAAAGAGAGCTTGGGACAGTCAAATCCACATATGTATCTTCTTTCTAAAGATAAAAATATAATGTTTGCTTGTTCATTTGTTATAAGTGCTAAACTCGGTTATTACTAAGTCTTCTGTTTCAAATTATACATTTATTTGGAAGTTGTGAAACATTATAATTCCCAAAGTGGCATCCCTTTCCCTCTGGTTGATATTTAGTAGCTTTCAGAAAGCTACTAAAAGAAATTTCCCCACTGCCTTGCTGTTTGCACTACATTTATGAGAATGCCAATGGCTGCACTTAGGGGACTGGTCCTCGATACTCCCAAAGCCACTACCCCAGATGCCAGAGCAGAGTCTGGCACACTACAGCCTGCAGGCCACGTTGCAGGACCACCTGTTTTTGTAAATAAGGCTTTACTGGAACACAGCTCTGCCTATTCATTTACATATTGTCTGTGTCTGCCTTCTTGTTACAATGGCAGAGTTAAGCAGTAGTGAAATAGATCGAATAATATGAAAAGCCAAAAGGTATTTACTAGCTAGCCCATTCCAAAAGACATTTGTTGACTCTATAGCAGTGCAGCTTGTGTTTGGAGTATAAAGAGTTAAAAACATAGCCCCTCTAGCAGTAAATCTTCACTCTTTCTGAGCAATTTTAAGTGTCAAACAGGTACTATATACTAATAGCATCCCCAAGCATTCTTATTGTTCTGAGTTTTATTTCATGAGGTCTCAGCTTTTCCCGCCTCTCCTCTCCTAGTCATAGGACACAAGTGCCATGTAGCTTAAATAGGGTATCACATCATCTATCTCCTACCACTGATATTTTAAAAATCTCAGCTCCACCTCAGCCCCAATTATCTTTGACACTCATAGGAGGTGGTTTAGTGCCACTTACCAGTGTGTGACCTGGAACAAGTAATTTCATGTCTTGGAATCTCAATTTCTTCTTCTGTAGAACAGGATGTTATTTACTCTTGGGGCTATGGAGATGTAGTGAAATAATGAAAGTTCTTGGAACAGAATTTGTATCCTAGAAAGGTGCCTTATTATTATTGTTGCTGTTAATGAGTGTAAGGTAATGGTTAAGAACTTCAGCCAGACATCTTGGGTGATCTTGGGCAAGTTATTTAATTGCTCTTTGCTTCGTTTTCCTCATCTATAAAATATAAATGATGATAGTGCTAACTATTTAGATTTGTTATAAAGATCAAGTGGGATAAGACACTTAGACCAGAGCCTGCCCATGGTGAGCACTTATCCACTGTTACTTCTATTATTACTATTAGTTATCCCTATTGGTATATTAACTGTTTATTCTTACAACTAGAGTTGTGATTAAAGTATAGCATGAGAAACAGTACTTTTTAAAACACAGAGTTGAGTTTTTGTACAAATGTAAACGGGTTTTGGGGAGGGTAAAATAATAAGAAAAAAATGAAAAGGGTAACACATTGTTATCTAATTTTACACTTACAGTTATAAAGGTTTATTTATTTAACCACTTCCTTATCAACTCAATCACCTTATAACAAAATCAACATTGTATTTATTTCCTGTAGATTCCATAACCTCCCAGAGTTTCCTTTTAAGTCTTTCTACAAAAAGAGCAGGTGAAATCAAGGCCAAATATATGTTCCTGATATAAATAGCAGGAAGTCGATGAAGTGTTTATTGTAAAAAGAGTAGGATTGAAACATATGCTTGAATACATACAAGCACAATATGTTTTCCAGCTCTATGTAGCACCTGTGTAGAACAGCTAAGCCATATGTTTCAGAAATTATACCTTAAAAATTACTATGTAGATGTCAAAAAGGAAAATGCACATTTGTGGAAGAAAAAACATGTTTACTGTTAAAATAACTTTATGGTTTCTTCAAATACATTTTAATTGTAACAAGTTTTTATCTTGTTACACTTATACAGAAACTTCTTACAAAACCATTAAAGTAAATAAATAGCTTAGAAGCATATTGTCAAAATGATAATATCTATACAAAGTTTAAATTTAAATCACCACAACTTTAATGCAACTCATGACATTTAGAATTAAAAACTCCACATGTCACAAAATAGCTGTTAGCTGCATTATTCTTTAGTATTTGCTTGAGCTCAAGGAAATAACTTTTTATTCTTTTCAGCCAAAGACCTAATAATATGTTAAGGTTGTCTGTGTTCTATGTATGTGTGGTTACGGTGTGCACAAGGAGGGGAGGTAACTGGGAGAGGCATGATATTCTTGGCCTGCTGTATATTACTAGGGAGTTTCTTACCTGGAATATAGAATAAAGAGAAGAAAGACTTCAAAGTTAGAAAGGATGGAAATACTAAATTTAAAAAGATTACAAAGAAATGCATGATTGTATTATTAATTAATATGTAACACTTAATTGTCAATTTAATTTAACTGAAAGGACGACTTTCGGTTGAAACTTCTTATATTTCCAAATAGAGGTCTTTCTGAGCCTATTTCTAATGACCAATTTGGACACTGATCATTAACAACATTCATTCATCAGGCAATAATTGATATAGTGGTAAATATCATTTTAATTCTGTGATTAGATAAAATAACCACATTTTTAATTATAGGAGCTATCAATTTGCTGAATAAACCTTCCAACAGATAACATGAAAGAAAAGCATCTACATAACTCAGGTGAAAACATGATAAGATATTCTATAGTAACAAGACATATTTAACTCAGTGTTTCCCGAACTTAGTTGACCATGGCTCTTTTTAAAAAATGAAAGCTGGTGTTATTTTGGTAAATAGTGTTAGCTGCTTACACAAAAGCCATTCCCTTCCCCCCTTCTTAACAGAACCATGATTTCATGGGAACAGCAACACACCCAGTCCCAGGGAATTCATCATGAGTTCTCTACTGCAGTATGATGCAGAATTTGGCCAATGAAACCTAAGAAGAAGTCTGCTGAGAGGCTCTTCCTCGATAAGGAAAGAAAACAAAAAAAGGAGGGCATAGAGAGAAGATTCTCGTGTTTTGGATGCTGTGAAAATAAGATTCCTTTAGAGATGACAGCATCTTGCAATCAGAAGTAACAAAGCTGAGGTCAGTAGCTAGCTGATGAAGACTGGAGGAATAGGAAGATAAAAAGGGCTTGGCTCTTCGCTGGAACTGTTGAATCCACAAGTCAACCTGATGGCTGCCTGTCCCTGTATTTCTTATTGAGACAATAACAACTATCTTATCGTATTAATTTAGCTGTCAGATGGGTTATTACTTGCACCTAAACACCATTCCCATTAATAAACCTTCTCTTGGAAAACCCTGGCATAGAGTAAGAGAGTGCTCTCCTGACTTCTTGTAAGATTGGGAGCCCAATACATGCGTCAGGAAAGGGAGCATGATAGAGTTGTTCAGAGTTGGGACCAAAGGGATCCACTTAGCTTCAAATTTTGCCCCAAGCAAGACTGAGCCAGCTGTTCTGATCATGGCAAATTTAGCCTCCCTATAGGTCAGTGAGGCTCTCATGGCATGAGGTACATCAGTTATGAGGTATTTCCGTTGGGATAGGCTAGATTATGCTGAGGCAAGAAACAAACTTAAAACCTCAGTGTTTTCAACAGACAACAGTGCATGTCCCATCAAGCCGCACGTTGTCTGTGCATTGGTTAGGGACTCTGCTCACAGCCATCCTTTCTCTGGAACCCAAGCTGAGGGAGAATACCCATCTGGAACATTTGTTGGTTGTTGTGTGGGAGAAAAGAAAGCTCTGAGGATTCTCACACTGACAAAGACTTGGTCCAAAAATAACATACATAATTTCTCACAGCTCATTCAACCACAAGGAGACTAGAGGATAAAATACTACCTCATGCTGTGGAACAGGAATCATTCAGAGAACATCTTCAATAGCTGTCATTCACATCAAGAGTGGCTGGCACAGAAGTTTCTAAACATGAAATATGGTTTAAGGCTCTTGAATTTTCTATGGGGAGGTCTGATTGGATTAAAACAAGGCCCAATTTGGTGGCTGGAGAATTACAGGGAACTGGATTTGGCCCCTGGGGGAGATAGCTGATAAAAGCTAGATGATGTATCAGGGTTCCATCTAAGCAGCCTTTCATATAACATTTGGCCCTAGCAGGAAAACTGGAGGGCAAATCAGATATTATCAGTCAGTTCTTCGATGGGTGTAGATAGATAAGCCTTCCATACGGTTTAACTTGAGATAGGGCTTTCTGGGGCCAGGTGGGATGGGAGAAATGACTTACAAGTCAGACTAGCATGAAGGAAAATTTAACCTATGCTTAAAAGAGAGCCAAGATTCTACCCAGAGAGACAGTTTCAAAAGTCAAATTTGTAGGGAGTGGTGAGGCCAGAAATGAGATAAGAACATGAGGCTTGAGGCAGAGAGGGTTTCAAGCAGAATGATGTGATGTGAGGAATACACTTTCACTAATGGCTTAGAAACAATGCAGCAAATCAAGGGAGAAGAATCAATACTTACTTTTGTGCCTAGTGTTAAGGATAGTGTGGCAGTTTCAAGGGGTTCAAACCAGATTGGACAAACATGTTTGTACTTTTGGGGAGAAAGCTGCCATTTGGTGTGGCCCCAGGTGCTCAGGGCTTCATGTCAGAGAGACGAATTCCAGTCCTACTGGCTGGGAAGTGTTGAGGCTGGCCTGAACTGCATGTTCTGTACTGCCTGCCTCAGGCTAGGTTTTCTCCAGGTGGAATAAAGCTGAGGCTGCTGACAAAAAGACTTTGAGTACCTGCAGCTTAGCAGAACTGAGAAAGGCAAGGCTGGACATGTTTCATCTTTCATTATTTCCAGATGAGCCTTTCCAGACACATCTATTAGCAGAGGCATTCAATGGGCCCCTGGCACAAGATTTCCATGGCTCTCAGTTCTTTATGTATGTTCCCTCTTTCTTCAGCCCAATGCTGACCCCTTTATGCACCATGCAACAGAGACCATTCCAGCACTCTGGACATAGTAAAAGCTCAGTAACGGATGGTCTTGTTGATGGAACACAGACGTTTATCTGTAGAAACTGGATAGAAAGTTGTCCAACTTGACTGGAAGCCATACTTCTAGAAGTTCTATATAATAAATATGAATTAGTTGAGGAGAAAAATTGATTAGAAATTTGTTACTTTTCTACTTTATGTCATGTACTATGCCAGACACTATGCCTGTTATCCCATGGAATCCTCACATTAAACATGAAGCAGATTTTATTTTCTCCCACTTGATAGATAAAATAAAGACTAAGAGGTTAACTGGCTTGTATGAATTCATAAACTGTGTAGATTTGTAAGTAGTGAAGCTCTGATTTGAATGTAGAACTCAATGATTCCATGGCTCAAGGCTTTCTCACTTTACCTTTGCTTGCCAATAGAAATAATTCAGTACTTTGATGAACCAATGAGTATCAAAGGGGGCCTCCTAGATATTTATACATCATGTTAATGAAGGAAAGCAGGACGAGTGAGCAATTAGGAAACTAATGAATCATCTGCTGTTGCACAAATAAGCTAATTTAATTTATTTAGGAAGGAGCAGTGGAGTGGTTCTGCATCTGTGTTCCAGCTACACAGTCTTGGATGAGTCACTTAAATTCTTGGAGATGTGCTTTGGGTATCTGCAACCTGGAATCCCACTTTGTCAGGCATATCCCACCAATTTATTATAAAGGGCAGACAAGATAATGTATGTGCAATCAATATGGAAACTGTAAAGAAGTATTCAAATGGAAGGCATCCCTATTGATTTTGCCTAAATAACAGACATTAATAAATAAATCATTTTATATTTCAAATGTTTTTAAAATTATACAGTAGGGAGTAAGGCTTACTCTAGATTTTAATAAGGAAGCACTTCGAATCATAGCTTAAGGCAGGACTTAAATAAAAATTAGGCCTTTAGAAACATTTATGCGAATATGTAGTTTTAAATGATTTTCTGTGCATAATGGAAATTGACTACAAAATTAATGGGCAAGTTAATGCTAAATTGAGAAGTCTGAATTTATTAGCAGAAGTCTTTGCTTTAAGTTACTTTAGTTTTACAAATTTTATATGATTGTCAAATATTCAGAAGTACTGGGAGAAACATCCTTTTAAAAAATGTAATTGTTCTTTTAAGTTCTCCCTCCAGAAATCATAAAAAGATAAAAAAAAGCTTTTCATATTCAAGACTACCTCCTATTACTGTCAATAGCAGTTAAAAGTATTTATGGAGACATGAGACAGCACAAAGATTCTTCTGTGATTCATCAGAAGTCTCATCTTAAGTATAATTACATTACACAGCTCTACTCAATCATTAGTTTCTTGTTCAGCAACGATGTCCTTCATTTTAAATTTTTGATGGTAATTATTTGTAACTATGCCCTTGAATTCTGAAAGCATGTGTCCTGCAGTCCTCGTGAACAATGGGTGTTTCTGGACTACAACACCTCTGGCTTCCCATGGGATATCATGCAGGAAATAGTCTGTAACAACGTGGAAAATTTGCAAAAGGTTCTCAGCTTGAGCTACAACCCAAAATGAAGTAGCGTAGTTATGCGCATGTGTGTATGTGCAATAAGAAACTAAAAGCAAGTCATCAGTTATAAGGCATGATTTTTAAAAATCCTTAGTGACCAAGTCACATTAAAATGTTTGACAGTTGCTTAAATTAAGGCATATTAACACATACAGAAGACTGACCTGAAATTGAGATTTTTTTTAGTTCTTCTAGTGTTCTTTTTGCAAAATATCTTGTGTTTGTGTATTTATTCATTTATGGAACATGATTATGTGCCAAGAATTGTCTAGGTGCAGAGAACAGGCTATAAGATATTCTGAGCCCACCAAGAGCTCACAGGCCAGTGGCCAGGGGAAAAAAACAGATAAGTAAATCTAAAGAACTTGATTATCCTCAGGCCTGGAAGAAATAGCAGATCATATTAACAGTAAAACCTAAGCATTCTAGTTGTTAACTCACCGCTGATTTGGTACCTTCTTAAAGCTGGGAGTTTCCAGGGTTGCTTTACAATATTTTTACTGCTCCTCTTGAAATTTATACTCCCCAGTGCAACTGGCAACAACACAGATTATGCTCTGAATATAAAGACCAAATGCTGAGTCTTGATCTTCAGAAGAGAGGGCGTCCCTTCTGGATGCCTCACGGGGACTCCAGCTCACTGTGGCCTCCGGTCCTGTCGTTTACTGTAGCTCTGCAACATGCCACTCCATTCTGTCATTCTTGTCTTTTCTTCCTCACCTCCCCCAGCTTTTGTTCTCTTTGGCTCTTTTGAAAGCCACATTTATGTTCTTCCCATATGGGAAGTATTTTTGGTCAAAATTTAAAACCTATAATGTGTTCCTTGGCAAAATGATTTGCTAAGCAAGGCTGGCTTTAACTTGAAAGAAAAGCTTTCAGTAGGCAACAAAACAAAAATCCCACAAACCACTCTGGTCACACTGCAATTCTTAATCATCAAAGCTAAATATACTTTACAGGCATGTATTAAATAAAACCTCCTTTCCCAGTGCAAGGAGCTGTGTAGTGGAGTGATTAAAATTTTTACTACTGAGCTACACGTGGTTTCTAATAGAATTCTATATGGACATTTCCATTTTTCCTAACACACTGGCTTTATCGTAGGAAACTGAATGATTTCCTTAGGGATTAACCTCCAAGCTAGGAGGCACAGAAAGAACCATGGAGAAACAATATTTGTAGATTGCCTATTGTCTGAAAGGCATTGTGCTAAGGGCTTTATCCATAGGTTTTTTTTTTTTTTTTTTTTTTTTTTTTTTTTCTGGAAACGGAGTCTTGCTTTGTCTCCAGGCTGGAGTGCAGTGGCATGATGTCCGCTCACTGCAACCTCCGACTCCCTGGTTCAAGCAATTCTCCTGCCTCAGCCTCCAGAGTAGCTGGGATAACAGGCATGTGCTACCACACCCAGCTAATTTTTGTATTTTTAGTAGAGATGGAGTTTCATCACGTTGGCCAGGATGGTCTCCATCTTCTGACCTTGTAATCTGCCCACCTTGGCCTCTCAAAGTGCTGGGATTACAGGCATGAGACACTGCCTCCAGACGTTCTTTCACTGAATCCTTACCACCAACGCTAGGAGGTAGGTAGCAGGATGATCCCATGACAGAGGGGAAGACTGAGGCTTAGACAGGTTAGCTATCTTGCCCAAGGTCTTTCATCCCTTCTCCTTTCTATCAAGCTGCTTCTCACTGTTGAGATGCCAAAGGTGTCCTAGTATTGCCATTTTTTTTTTTTTGCCTCATTTGTGTGTGTTTTCCTTTTCCTATGAAGCAGTGAAAACCCAGGTCAGGTTTGTTTGGATATGAGTTTGCTTAAAAGAATGGCCAACACCAGTGGCTTGGCAACCCATAACATGAGCACTGCAACTAAAGAGCAGGTGGTGGGCAGGATTCCTCTCCAGCTGTTACAGAAGGGTGATACCTACAGTTTTGCACCCAGGCAGATCTGGATTGGAATACTATCTCTGCTACCAACTGGTGATTCCAGGCAAGCTGTTTATCTTTTCTGACATGCAACTTTCTCAACTATATCTTTTCTGAAACTCAACTTTCTCCACTCTAAGGTAGGGGTAATGCTACCTACCTCACAGTGCTGTAGGTAAGGACTGGAGAGAACATACAACAAGGACTTGACAGGTAGTTGGTAATTATTCATGGTTTTATGCCTGTCTTTTGTATTCACAGACAACTACTGCATTCACCAGGGCTTTGCGTGAGCAGGTCCAGGCCTGCCTGTTTCTCAGTCAGTGATAATCAGCTTTTGCAGCTGAAGCCTGTTTGACCGCAGACCTGACATCTTGCTTAGATCCTGTAATACCAAACTCTTTTTCTGTAGTGATCCCCAATCCTCCTTCATCCCTAGGGCAACCTCTGCCTGGGGTCTATCTAAGGAAGCACTGGGCTTCCTTCTGCTGCTAGGCCTGCTAGATCAGACACCCATACCCACCTTCACTGTGGGCCATGCCTAAGGTCCCTATATCCTTTGGATACTGTAGAATGCTATTGCAGAGCTGGCCTTCATGACTGGATGTGCTCACCCTTTTCTGTGATTACTACTGTTATTATTCTGAGCATCTTCTAGGAGCAGAGCCCTGTAATAACACAGGCATGGTCCATGCAATTGAGCCGAGTGCCTTATATGTATTATCTCCTTTTGTCCTCATTATAAACCTGTAAAGTAGGTGCTATTAAAATATTCATATTCAATACATATTCATTTCAAAATGAGGAAACTGAGACTTAGGAAGATTAAGGACCTTTCTCCAAGTCACATATCTAGGAAAACAGGGGTAAAACCAGGCCTAGGATCCCAGGGCCAGGGCTGATAGCTGCGATACCATATTGTTTTTTTATCTCACCTGTCATTCTTCTTCTTCCTCCGTTTCTGACTAATATGCTCCATGCAGCAGGTACTTTTTCTTTAAATTGTAGCATCTCTCACAATGTACTGTCATCAATTTATTTGTCTATGTCTCTCATTAAACAGCTTTCTGAAGGCAATAGCCATGTCTTATTCATTCCTGTTCACCAGTGCTTACCACAACATCTGGCACAAAGTACTCCAGAGAATGTTTGTTTACTGAATTATACTGGCTTTTTCTTTTCTACCTGCTGTCTTTTGCTGAAGTCTTAGCATGTCCTCTACCCACACACATTGGAGCTATGAAACTCTCAAATCAACGTTAGCAGTTACTATGGGGTCTGGAATTATGTATGAGTGTTTACATATGTATGTATGTGTTATGTCTGTGTGTGTTTGTGTGTTTGCTGTGGTATCAACTAAAACAGCTATAGTTTTCCAAGTGCTTGTCTACATCAAAAGCTTTTAGTCATCATGTTTCCTCAGTTTCCTTTAATCTGGAAACTTTCCACAGCCTTTCTTTGTCATTATGACATAGACATCTTTGAAAAATACAGTCCATTAAAAAATAAAATGGTCCCCATGTTGGGTTTGTCTGATGTTTGCTTCTGATTAGATTCAGGCTCTGCATTCCCAGCTAAGTAATGCTGATTTTTCCTCAGGCTATCATATTTGGAGGTACACGATGTCCATTTGCCCATCTGAAGTTGATTTGGATCACCTAATCAAGATGTTGTCCTGTTTCTTCCCTGTATACTTAACATTCTTTTTCCTCTTGTAACTAATAAACAAACTCTGAAGAGATATTTTAAGATGATGCATATATCCTATTACTCTTCAAAATCCCCCCCTGGATCCATTGAGGATTCCTGTCTATACCGGTCTTTAATACGATGATTGCAAAATGACAATTCTGCAAATAATTGTGGTATCTGACTAGATCCTGCAAAGGAGGGGAAAATGTCATAAAAGACGTCGAATATACATTAGATGTCCCACCTAAAGCAATGTAAGTTTTTCATTTAATAGCTGACATTTAATTGAATAAAAAGCGCAAGCCTCCCCTGGATTGAATGGCCCCCAAGGTCTAATCTCACATGAGATCCTATGACCCTATGTGAAACTTCTGTTACTATCATGGTACCTGTATGGAAACAGAAACTAAATAATAGTGGTAGTTTGAAACGGAAGACTCTAATTCTGGTTGTACATGTTTGTTTTCTTTATTAAAAGGCAATAGAGAAAAGATGAGGCAATACCTCAAGGGTCTTGAACAGAGATGAAATGACAGAGGTCTCTAATGCAATGGCACAGAACCTTCTGGTATCAGCACCTGCAAGCCCCATTCAGTCGTCATTCATGATCGCCAAATACTCCATCTGGTGTTCAACCAGCTTCAGGAATACTTGATATTTCTTATCATAGTATCTGTGGGAGAAACATAAATATGTTGAATGATCTCAAGACAAAACTGCCACATGGCTTCCCTGTAGATTTCGAAGAATGGGGATATATCTCCTAGATTCTGAATGCTTACAGCATCCTGGGCAATCAATTAGCATGCTTCAGACCTATTATGTGTAACCTGCTTGAAGTTTTATTATCTCCATTTTAGAAATAGCATTTAAATCCCATCTCTACTAAAAATACAAAAGTTATCCAGGCATGGTGGGGGACGCCTGTAATCCCATCTACTCAGGAGGCTGAGGTAAAAGAATTGCTTGAACCCAGGAGGCCAAGGTTTCAGTGAGTAGAGAGGGGTCCACTTCACTGCAGCCTGGGTGAAAGAACAAGACTCTGTCTCAAAAAAAGAAAAAAAAAAAAAAAAAAAAACATTTCTAAATGAGAGGCATATACAAAGCAGTACATTTAAAACAGGCAGAACTGGAATTCAAACTCATGTCTGTCTGACTTCAAAGCTTCTACTGTACATATAAAAAGGCCTGGGCATAATGGAGATCCTTTCACATTGCCAGTTTCAATAAGTATTTCCTATATAACTAGTCCCAGATTTGATGACTGGCCTTAAATCACAGCCTGACAAAGGATGAGACTGAACATTTTCATTGCCCTTTTGCAGATTCCACATCTAGGTATCCCCTGTGACTGCTTTACCCAGGAGTAAAACCACATGGGAATGTGGCTAATGCCTTCTCTAGAGCTGTGCTCAGCCTTCCAGGCATCGCACAGCGGCCCTTGCTCTCCCTGTCCTCTCTGGCTGACTCTTTGGGTAAGGCCTGTTAGAACTGATATTAGCCATGAATCAGATAGCAGAATAGCTGAAGCTGCCCTGACATCATAATCCTAAAAGGAATAATTGGAACCGAGACAAATTATACTTGTAGCCTTGCAACTTTGTTCTTACTCCTCTTGGCTGGGAAACTGACATGGGTGAAGGGATGAAGAAGCCAGTTTAGTATGTCTTGGTCAATTCTGGGGTTCTCTGAAAAGGAGTCCTTATAATGGAACTTTGGTGCAAAGTTGTGTATTGTGGGAGAGAGGTTGTAAGATTAATCCTGGATACACACGGGGACTTCTACTTGCCATACATAGTTATGTTAATAGGAGTTCCCTCCCCAATGTTTATTACACCGTAAACATTCTGGTAATGTAGGAGTTGTGATGGGGCCAAGCACAGGTTAAGAGGTGAGCACTGAAGCCTGGGTTGAAATCTCAATGTGGCCCAATATTAGCTGTGTGACTTTGGATATGTTCCTTAATCTATTTCTGCCTAAATTTCTCCACCTGTAAATGGGGATAATTATGGGATCTACTTCAGCAGAGCTGTGTGTGAACTAAATGTGGAAATATATGAAAAGCATTTGGAACAGTACCTGACTCAACATAAGTAATATAAGTACTAGTTATTAATTTTTAGATAATTTTTAATATTATTAATATAGCTATATGTAGGTACTACTAAAACCTACTCTATGAGCTCCCAAATTTATTTGTGGTAAAATTATTTTAGAAACAATTTTCTCCTACTAATGATGTTCCATGACAACATAATGGTAAGCAATTCTTTCATTACATGAGTTGGATTTCTTGACTTTACAATCTCAAAATTGCTAGAAGGGAGCTAAGGTTAGCACCCCTTCATCTATACTTGAAGATTTACAATGTTAATACTGACAACTTTGCTGCAACTTTGTTCACTGGCCTTACTCTTTATGTAAGCGAAATCATACAGTATTTGTCTTTTTGTTGTTATCTTATTTCACTTAGAATAATATCCTCAAGGTTCGCTGATGTGTGGCATGTCAGAAATTGCTTCTGTGTAAGGCTGAATAATATTCCATTGTATGCACATATCATTCTTTGTTTATATGTTCATCTACTTAGGTTGCTCTCATGATTTTAGCTATTCTGAATAATGTCGCTGTGAACATGAATGTAGAAATATCTCTTCCATGCTCTACCTTCAGTTCTTTTGGGTATATACCCAGAAGTACAATTGCTGAATCACATGTTAATTCTATTTTTAATTTCTTGAAGAATGGCCATATTGTTTTCTGCAGCAGCTATACTATTTTGTATCCTCACCAACTATGCACAACTATACTATTTTGTATCCTTCCAACTTCTCTACATCCTTGCCAACATTTGTTGTTTTCTGTTTTAAAATAGTAGCCATCCTAATGGGTGTGAGGTGGTATCTCACTGTAGTTTTTATTTTCCTAATAGTGATGCTGAGTACCCTATCACATACTTATTGGTCATTTACAGATCTTTGGAGAAATATCCATTCAAGTCCTTTGCCCATTTTTGAATTGGGTTGTTTTTGCTTTTTTGTTGTTGTTGAGTTTTAGGGGTTCTTTATACATTTATATGCTCTGGATATCAATCCCTTATTGGATGTATGATATGCAAATATTTTCTCCCATTCTGTGAGTTACCTTGTTAATCTGTTGATAGTATCTTTCAATACACCAAATTTTTCAAAGCACTTTTAAGTGACTCTTCCAGAGCCACATATAAATTTGGACTGGGCATAATGATGAGATTTGGGGTCACCCTAAACATTTACTCAGTAAACTATAGTTACTAAATTACGCTCTCTGTGATTGTAATTTTAAAATCAGTTGAATCCCCTTTCTTCCAAATTTGCCTCAACTGAGTCCATTGCTTCTGTGTGGCAGAGGCCTAAGTAAATGTCCCACATCATTAACAGTGTGAGCAATGAGATGAGTGACTCAGAAGGAAACTGGCTTCTCCTGTTGCCTTGCAAATCTCTGGGGTGCCTGAAGATGGCGGTATAGCACCGTGTGTGCCACCTCCTTCACAGAACAGCTGCCAGCTGCCAGCAAGAAGCCAAGGACTCTCTTCTAAAGGAACACGTGGGGTTTGCAGAGAGAGCTTAAAAACATCCCAAAAAAGTCTTGGGAGGGTCATGGAAGAGATAGAGAAAGACAATCTTTCTAATTTCACAAAAAGGGGTGCTCCAGCTGCCTCCAGGGAACAAAACAGTGACAGCAGCCCATAGCTCCCACTGCCAGTAGGGACTCAGATCTCTCCATCTTCCTGCATGGAGCTCCCCTATGCAAGGCCTGCACCTTTGACAGTGGCATTTAGAGAAGGGTTTATATTTGGAGAGTTAGCAGCCTGACTCTATGTGG
Source organism: Cebus imitator (assembly GCF_001604975.1). NCBI lineage: Eukaryota > Metazoa > Chordata > Mammalia > Primates > Cebidae > Cebus > Cebus imitator. The sequence goes on along the minus strand of NW_016107478.1, from coordinate 4,984,275 downwards.
AGACGAAGGAAATGAAAAGAAAGTGGATTGCTTTTCCATGGACATTTCCAACTCTGTTAAATACTGATCTGGCTTCAGTGGGATCTGCACCTTTGCCTGTTCATCATGTTAGGTGGAATTTGCTTTTAGGTCTTAACCTCAAATACTTCCCTAAAATTACAAAGGCACCTCCACAATGGCCCCTTCCTCTTCAAACTCACTACCAGTGAATTAACAGAGGTATTTCATATATTTAGCCTGGATTACTGAAAAGGCCTTCTATCTGATCCCTCTATTTCTACCCTGAGCCCCCTAAGTACTGGATCCCCTAAGAGGGATCTTTCTGATCTGCATCTGACCAGGTCTCACCACCACTTAGAATTCGGCATCTCTGTCTTGCCTATAGGATGAGGTTGGAGGTCTTCAACATGGCCTCCAAGGTATTTATGAAACCTCCCCCTCCCCAATTCTATTCTTCCCCAGTCCTACTTCCTGCCATTCCCCATCTCATACTTTGTGTTTTTGAATTAGAAGTTGTTTATTGTAACCAGAATGTACTATGCTGCTCCCACTTTTATAACTACACATTTCTTCTACTACGAATGTTCCTTCCCACTTTGGCCTGTCCAGCAATTTCTTACAAGCGCTCAAAGTTATAGCTTAGACTTAAGCTCCTCCCAGAAGTGTTCTCTCACCCCTACAGGGTCCCATCCCTTTCTTCCTTGAGCTACTTTGTCACCTGGCAATACTTCAATTGTGGAACTTATCTCTTTGTTCTAAAATAATCTATGTGCATAAATCAGATTGTGTTTTATTCCCCTGTAACACCTGCCTGGAGCCCAGCATAATGCCTTGAATATAGCAGAGATTACATCAATTAATATTTTTTTGAGTTGGGATTAAAATACTGACCAATATAATTTTTTTATCCTTTGATGCCAACTGATACAAAGGGTAAAGAATGAGCAGATGCTACTGTGTCCCCTGACGGAGATGTAAGAGATCCCTACTTTAGAACAGAGAAGAGAAGATTTGCTGCCAATTACCTAGGAAACAGAACATTGGTCTGATAGTTCAGAAACTTACATTTGATCCCCAGCTCTAGCCCTATATAGTTCTGCAGTCTTAGATAGGTGAAGGTGACGTTACCACCCTGGAACTTAGTTTTCTTAACCATTATATTGAAGGACTGAATTAGCTGACCACATAAGTTTATTCCAGATCTATAGTTGCCTGTGTGTATGTATGTTCTCAATTCCTTAGCAGTGTATATATATAAAAAATACATACTTACTTTTTATCTTCTTGTCTCGGGAACACAACTTTCCCAACTTTGCTCATTTTTGCCATTGCTTCCTGTTAAATGGAAAACAACACAGACAGCTGAGTTGGAAAGCGAAATCCAAAAGGAGGCTTGTCACAGGCAAAACATTCTAATTAGAATTTGCTTTCCTTTAAGATATTTGGTTAGTCCATTTTTTTTCCAACTTATTTTTCTCTGGTTATAAGAATAAAACACAGTGATTATTTGAAGTTGCAACTATGACCACACATCCTGGGCTTACTAGATTATGTATTGAGGCCCCCGGGGCATAAACAACCCAGAAGTCAAAGCCGTTCTGTGACTGCCTCCAGGAGTCAGTGGGAAGAATTATTTCCCCTCCTCGCTACCTGGACACAGGGTAGAAGAAGGGGAACAAAACCAGCCAATGAGTACACTGTCTACTTATCTAAGGATAACAATCACCGAATTAAACTCACTTTGTACCTGTACCTGAGGATAAAATATTTAAGACCTTTTCAATTCAGCTTCAGCTCCTTTTTCCAGCAATCTCTGAAGCTGTGAGTACATACTGAGACCTCTGGGCTGAGTCTAAGTGATTTGAGTTCTGGAACGTGACTTCAGGACATTCTTTTCTTTACAATGGGGCACTCAGGGCAGATGATATGTTACAGCATCTTGGTAGATGTGGTATGGTGTGTGCAGCATCAAGATTAACCAGGGATTGTGCTGGCTCCCATGAGCAGAAGGATAAGGTTTCCTTAAGCAATCTCCTAAGGCTGCTAAGGTCACAAGAAAATTAAGGAGAATGCAGTGAACCCAAACTTTGAAGTCCAACAGACCTGGCTAGGGAAGATTACAAGCAACAGCATGACAAAGCTCTACAGAACAGTCTTAGGAATGGCTACTGAATTCCTATTGTTAAGGATGCAGTCATTCTGGGGTCACATGCATACAGCTTCTTATTCTACACATTTACTAATCACTTATAATGTACCAGACACTCTGCTAGGGATACAGATTTGCATACAACATACTCTTTATCCTGGAGAAATTCACATACTAGTCAGGGAGCAAAAAACAGTAAAAAAGCTGCATACCATACAGAATATGAGAACCCCTGGATATCTTCAAATCCTTTCCAAGTTTCCCTGACTATCTTTGCCGCCTTACTGTAACTGAGTGACTGATTTGCATGCCACTAATTTCCTTCTGCTGCTTTGAATATTTACTGGTATATGTGTCCATTATCTGCCTTCTCCACTCCTTGCCCCTAACGAGAATGTAAGCTACACAGGGCAAGGACTTGTCTGTTTACCAGTGAATCCTGATACCTGGAATACTCATAAAACATATTGAGTCCCTTTCATGTGCTAAGCATAACACTCAATCTACACGGAATACAGAAAGGAAGATTGCATGGGCCTTTCATCAAGGAGCTCACCATAGAGTGGAAAAGGCATTTACTGTGCTCAAAATAGAGTGTGATAAATACTACACCAGAAGTGGATAAACTTCTTCCCATAGTTATTCGAGGGTTAGGTAACCTGATGATTCTTTCAGCAGCTAGCTTACATGAATTTCCACTCCTGCTAGGTTGCTCTGCAGACTCTTCCACAAGGATGGCATGCTCATTCTGAACTAGTCATCTGGCTTCCTAGGTCTCAATGGATTTGAATGTGCTGATTGGGGGACCAGAGATGCTAAGAGAAGCCAACATACTGACAGCAGAAAGAAATGGCAGCCTAAAGTAGGGAGGAGATTTTTTAAATGATGAAAAATTACTGACAAGGAAACCATGGAGAAAGACAAAGACTAAAAGGGCTGTCTGGAGTCATATTGTGAAGGGCCAAACTGTCAAACACATCTTAGTGAAGCTGCTGCCATTCCACTTAGCAAGGCTATTTTTTTTTAAGACAGAGTTTCGCTCTTGTTGCCCAACCTGGAATGCAATGGCGTGATCTGGGCTCAATGCAATCTCTGCCCAGGTTCAAGCAATTCTCCTACCTCAGCCTCCCAAGTAGCTGGGACTGCAGGTATGCACCACCACACCCAGCTAATTTTTTGTATCTAGTAGAGACGGGGTTTTACCATGTTGATCAGGCTGATCTCAAACTCCTGACCTCAGGTGATCCACTGCCTCAGCCTCCCTAGCAGGGCTATTTTAAGAGCTCTGCTTACCCCAGAACACTTTCCTTCATAGACAAAGTCCTGATTCCCTTAGAACAAGCCCAGGTATTGTTGCGATGGTCTCAGCAATCTTTATCATCAACTGCGTTACTCATTCTTATTTTGTGCTTCTTGTCTCTTCCTTGAGTTCTGCTCTGCTGTGCTTTAGTGAAGACCTTGCCTTCTATCATCAGCTCTGAATCTTGAAACTGTCCTCGGGGAATGCTCCTCCTAGCTGTGCTTTGGCCCCAGACTTGAGACCACATTCCAGGATCGCCTTCATGGGTGGGATCCAGGAAACTTCTATTATAGAAGGTACTCCATAAATGTTATTTTCCTTCCCACTACAACAGATGTGCACACAAATGGCAGACATCAGGGAATTCTTCCTTCCTTTCTCCACATTACCTTTGCTTGTTTTAAAAATAAATTGAGAAGCAAACACCAGCAAGAGAGATTTCAATAGTTTAAAAAGAGGTTATGCTGTTTCTCAAAACGTACAGATTTAAATGTTAAACTTAGCTCAGGTATCAGCTCTACTGAGATTTTTTTCTGACTCACCCCACTGCCTGCCTCCCACCTATACTGAGCTATGTGCTCCAACAGCAACTTGTGCTTCCGTCTATCATAGCGTTTATGACATGGCACCATATTTTTTTGTTAACAGATCAGCCTCCCCAACTAGACTGTGAGCTCCTTAAAGCAGGAATTGTTATAATTATTTTCACTGCCAAACTCGGCATCTGGCATATCGTATGCACTCAGGGAATGTCTACGGAATGAATGAACTTAAGGATAATACACGTGACAGAATGTTAAAATGGAAGTTTTGGCTGAGATTTAAAGATGACAGATATAAGATACCAAAGTGAACTGGAAACAGACCACCCTGAAGAATGTGTAAGAAGGGTTCCTGAGGACCCATTAATCAACTCTTAAACCTTTCATCCACATGGAAGGTCAGACAGAGATGGATTTTTAGGAAAGAGCTGTTGGTTTATTGTCTATCAAGGCTCCTTCCAGGGTGAAGTATGAAGGGAGCCTCTCCCTTCAGGAGTCAAGAGGACACAGACCACAAGAGAATCTGCTGCATGTCCCTGAGGTTGTAGCACACGGTGGTTTGTGTGTGACTCCTGTCTAGAAGAGACAGGCTGGCTAGCACTGCCAGAGTCTGTCCAGACCCCAAAGGCAAAGGTTTCTCATAGACCCCAAGTGGCCCATGTGTGAGAGAGCTGCCAGGGTTTCTTAGATCCTGTCCAACATGGCCGCCTAATGAGGTGGCAGACTCTCCATAAAGAAGCTTGAGGTTGAGCTGGGTGCAGTCGTTCACATGTTTAATCCCGGTATTTTGGGAGGCCAAGGTGGGTGGATCACTTGAGGCCAGGAGTTCGAGACCAGCCTAGCCAACATGGTGAAAACCCTATCTCTAATAAAAATACAATATTAGCTGAGTATAGTGGTATGCGCCTGTAGTCCCAGCTACTTGGAAAGCTGAGACATAAGAATTGCCCAAACCTGGGAGGCAGAGGTTGCAGTGAGCGCAGATTGCACCCACTGCACTCCAGCACTCCAGCCTGGGCGACAAAGCAAGACTCAATCATCCCAAAACAAAACAAAAAACAAACCAAAAAAAAAAAGAAAAGAAAAGAAAAAGGATAAGGATTCCTGAGAAATTAAGAGTAAGGAACCTATGAGAAAAGAGACATGTTAACCAAGACAAGAATATTTCAGGTGAGAGGTTTTCAGAGGCAGAGGGTCTCCCCAAAAATCTACGATGTGCCTTATGAGAATCAGAGCTGGCTGTAAACACCTATGAGGCTAAGAGAGCATGAAGCCCATTATGACAGTACTGATCAGATAAGAACTTTCCTATACCCTTAACTTTTCTTCCCTTCTACTCTCTAACCATCTCAGAGGAACAGGAAAAAAGCTAGTATGTTGGAGAGAAAGTGAATGAAGAAGAAAGAGGAATCTGATTAGGTCTACATCTCATTTCTGCCACACCCTAGCTGGAAGAACTGGGAAATGTCTTACCTTTGCCTTTACATATTCTTTGATACTTGAATGTCTGAATTTTGGCTATGTCTCAAAACTTAAAGGGACCACAAAGTTTATATTATTTAAGTGACTTTATATTTATCTAAAAAAGTGATGGAACCACCAGAATTTTTAACCAGGGCAGGGAAAATCTGGCTCTACTACACAAATGTAAAGGGATAATGAGAATAGAAAATACAGTTATAATTTTTTATTTCATCCCAAGAATTGCATTTCTGCTACATAATTTTTTGTTTGCTTTATACAACTTGATAAAAACAAGTTATATATGCATAATAAAGATTGGATCAATATATATTTAAATGTTAACAGGTTGGATAGCATGGGTGACAGTTTTTTTTCTTGTCAAGTTGCTTATTATGTTTTCTAAATTTTCCACAGTGGCATATGTTAATTTTATATTTGTAGGGAAAACATGTAATGTATTATATTTTTAAAGTTATGCTTACAAAGGCAGTCAAAATGACTTGGGCTCACCTTCCCCTCTCCTGGAAGGCAGGGCTCATTTATGAGTCCTTGAAACAATATGGAGAATATCCTGAGAATCAGTGCTGTCATCAGAAATAGCACTGCTGAGTTTTCCAATTTCTCCAAATAATTAACATAAAACTGAAATCTCATGATCCCACTTGGCTGCAGTAAATCTGGAAATTACCACAACATAACAATAAGAATTTATTATGGAAATGCTGACACATGCTAAATATAGTCACCCCCACAATATATTTCTGTTCCAAAGGGTTTATTTGAAGTTGGCCTCCAAATTCATACTTTTTGTCAGCAGGCAGGAGCCGGACAATCTTAATTTGCAGCACGCTACCCTCTTTGTTTGAGAGTCTAGACAGCACAATGAATACAGTGACTTTTCTTTTTCCTTTTTGCCCACACAATGAAAGCTTTTTAAAAACAAAATATTTTGTAAAATAGCATTTTAATCACTTCTTTTCTTTCTCTCTATAAGGCAGAGCTATAAATAAACCATGAAAGTTCACATTTGATCATCACTTCTGAAAGCAAGTGAAGGGTTTCTGTAGGAAAAAATAGGGGCCCTGTACCACGGCCATGAAAGACTGCATTCATAGCTTTGACCCTTCCCTGGTGTGTCGAGGCCCAGATACTGATCAGTACACACTGCTCACCACATCTCTTGTGGCAGCACTGGCAATAGCCAGGCCTGCATATGGGCAAGGGAAACATCCCATTCTCATGTGTAATGGCCTGGCTTGGGAGCTACCGAAGGGCTACAGGCCACGCTGGAGTGAGTTACCAGGGAAATGAGATTAAAGGAAGGAACGGGCTCTTCAGTACCCTTGGAGAAGATGTGGATTCCATGAGTGGCAGACTTACTGATGTTGGCAATTTTGGGAGCAGGGGATCTGGTACCTTCTCCCCTACCCTGAGGAAGGGGAACAATGGCCTTAAGACTTTTGGGGGAGACTGTCAAGTAGTCTAGCCCAAGTTACCATGGGGTACTGCAAGCTGGGCAATTCCAGAGTCACCATCTATAGGGGAGAATGAAGCAGAACCTAGTGTGGTGAAAACAAGCTATATATAAACTCCCAGAGGGCAGGAATCACTTCACTGTAGGCCTAACATCTAGCATAGTCCTAGCACCTACAGGTGCTTGGTTAGTTTTTTGCAGAGCTGCCAAAGGAAAAAGTGATGACAGTGTTTCTTTTTTTTCCATATATATATATA